>NW_010545598.1:0-388 GCF_000687285.1 Phaethon lepturus
CAGGATGCGTCTCAGAGCGCCCTTGGGATGGGGGTGGGCCGGATGGGGTGAGCCGGTCCTCCCCTCCGACCCTGCTAACGCGTCAGGCTCAGCTCCGGCTTGGAGAACACATGTATGTATCTATACATATCCATGTATATGTACGTATATATAGGTTAAGCAGGTCTAGGACAGCCACGGGGACCCCGCACCCCACAGCTGGCCCTGCACACAACCCAGCAGCTCCGGGTGCCAGAGAGCCCTGGGCTACAGCAAGGCCAAGCACCAGGGCAGGGGGCTGCCAAAGCAAACGGGGGGCTGCCCCACAGCCAGGCCCCTGCATCCCATCCCTGCGGGTGGGCAACACTTCTCCCAGGGCCAAGGGCAGGCTCCCCTTGGGAAGGCCGAC
>NW_010545598.1:444-2185 GCF_000687285.1 Phaethon lepturus
AGAATTTTTACTCCCGCCCCATTTTTGCCCCCCCCCCCCATTCCCAGAGCAGACAAAAAGCCCACGTGCACCCCTGGTTCATCCTTGGGAGCGGGGCACTCCTTCGGCTGCTCCTCCCTCCAGCCTCCCACTCCACCGCCGCATTTGCATGAAAATTCACGTTGGCTGCCGGTTTTGTTCTGCTCGAAAAGCAAAATTACTTTTTTGAGACCCAAATATTTTCCCGGGAGAGGGAGAAGGCCATTGGCAAGGGCTGACAGCGTTTCCCAGCTCCGGGCAGGATGGCAACTCTTTGCATTACAATGAAGGATTCTGCTCCACCCTCAATCACTTGAAAATAATGAATCCAGTTTCATGATTTCTTCCTCCCAAGGTTACAGCAGCCTGGTTCTTTTTCCTCGTTGCTGGTGATTAACATCTGGGCCCTCGAAGGAAGGGACTGAAAAAACTACTCCGGGGAGCGCCGTGCCTTGCAAGCTGGCATCGGGGCAACAGCAAAGCGTTGACATTTACTGATGTATAGGATACGTGCGTTTAATGTCCAAGTCCAAGCGTGGCACAAGGGAAAGGTGCGGTATCAGCATTAACACTGCTCATTTAACTTTAAATGGAGATTTTAAACGCTACTGTAGAGGCTGTGTGGAATTACTTTCCAAGAAATTAATATAAATGTGTGCACACAGGTAGAGATAAAAAGGTACAAATGCATTCTGGAGGGTGTTGGAAATAAACCACTCAATGCCACTTTGTAACGCAAATAAAAATATTTACTGATTTGGTACACTCACACGGAAAATCCCTAGAAAGAGGGCTAAAAATGAATGGAAACTCTGTACGTTGCAGCTATTTTAAATTATATATCAAAACAGACAAATACACCTTCCGTGCTTCTTTATGTTACAATAACAAAGTCAAAAACAGGCACAAGTTGTAAAAGTTGAAATGTTTTACTTCAAAGTCCAAAAAAAAATCTCCTCTCTCTTGTGAGAAATTTGAGGAAGCATCTGACAAGGAATACTGACAGACATGTCTTTAAACCCCGTGCTCCGCAGGCTGCCTGCTGGGTCTTCCCCGAGAGTTAATAAAATCCGATTTCTGTGCATTCTTTAAAACTCTGTGTCCGTTTTCAGGCTCTTATGTGTGAAGTAAAGGATGTTTGGAGTTCAGATTGACAGGCACAGCTAAGCACAGCTTGTATACGTAATAAAGACAAAACAGCACTCCTACCTCATCAAATGTCTCACAGGCAAATTAGCAAGTCTAGTTTACTCGTATTTTGCAATATGCTATTTCCAAGCGACATACCACCCCCCCCAATTGGTTTGGTAAGAAATGTGCACATTTAAAACATAGTTTAAAAACTACAGGGATGTTTAAGGGTTCCATCCCCCCACCCCCCCAAAATAATAAAAGAACAAAAACAAAAACCCCAGACATTTTCTATACTTAAAAAAAAAAAAAAGGTCAAGAGCTAATTCCAGCTGTATCTTCCCGAGGGAGGTGGTAGCGGGTAGGGCCTCCCGGGGCCGTATGCCTACAAACAAACAAACAAAAGCAAGCATTTATTTTTTGGATTAACATCACAGCAAACAAGTTAGCTGAGCTCCAGGCGCCATACAAAAATGAAACAATACATCCTTTGCCCAGAGAGGTACCGCGGGCAGAGCCGAACCTCTCTGAGCAGCGTTTACAGACGCTCTCCTGAAAACATGAGCTTCCACGTCCGCCGCGGAGAGCCGTT
>NW_010545598.1:2216-27933 GCF_000687285.1 Phaethon lepturus
GGGAGGGGCGACGCTTCCACATCAGAAATAAATTCGCCAAAAGGCAGCGCTGAGGACAAGTCACTCCCAAGCTGTAACACCTCTGCGTGTTCTTTGCTTTCAGCAATGCGTAATAAATTGTAGACGTAATAATGAATTGTATTCATAATAAAATGGCTTTCAGCAATGCTGGAAGCAAAGAGGTACAAAATGTTAAAGCCACAGACACATTCACACACCTGAAGGGCAGATTCAAAACGCAAATTTTTAATTCTTACAGAACCGTGGGCTTTGCAGTATGTATGCTTATGCTTTTACACAGAGCAATGATATAAACATAATTCTTGTGGGCTAACTAAAGTACCAGTTTGGGATGTGTGATGCTGTTTAGCAGGATTTTTTTTTTGTAGAAGAAAAAAAAAAATTTCCCTCAACTACCAGCTTTCTGTTCTAGTTGTAAGCAATCTTATGCCAAAGCAAGGCAGACATTTTTACAGATAAGTATTTTACAGAAAAAAAAAAATCGTATTTGTTACAGAAAGCATTTTTCAGCCCTCATTCATTTTAAATGCTGATGCCTAAATCCCACCTTGGAAACCACTGGAAATTAGATAGATTTTTGTATTTATATTTAGATTATACATTCTGTACATTGACTATGCAGTGAAAAATCTGTCGAAGAGTTTCATAAAAAGTCCCTCTGAAACATTTAAAACTATTATTTCAGAACCAGATATGCTGCAGAGACCAGAAAGTTAATTAACATGATGCACTAACAACCGCCGTAGGGCTTTGTTTATTTGTTTCTTACTTGGAGGGTTTTTTGGTGGGTAGGGGAAGAGGGGCTTCCCTTCATTTCTTTAAATCCATCTTTACCCCGTGCTCTGGGGGCTCAGAGAGAACCACAGGCACTGGAGACAGCGGGCAGACCTGGGACGGGGAGGTTCGCTTCAGCCTGCTTGCGTCAGGCGACCAAAACCGACTTTCTGCACAGAAACCCGTTTGTTACACCCCGTTTTTAAAGGATAGAGGCATGCAGAATACACTGTTTCCACCATCAGGAAGGTTTTATGTTTGCTTTTGGGTTTGATAGTAATCAATTAAAAAAAAAAAAGGAACAAGCTGACCATATCGCTTGAAAAATCCTCCCACTTAGGTCAACAGCAGCAATCCCTGTACAGAACTACAATTTGGAGGTCTCCTAAGAACTGCACCAGACATTTATCTGGACATGCAGCTGTGTATTACTACAGACTAAAATAAAAACTGTCAAACACCTGCACAACACAATCAAGTTTATTCCTTGGTTTTCTGGAACAGCTGGAAGACACCAACAAATCCCCACTACCACAGAGCAACCCATATCCATGGCAGTTGCATTAATTTTGTAAGCACTTTGTAGCAGCGTGTTTATTAACCTCTTCAGCCCATATTCTGTATGCTGTAAAAAAAGAATTCGGAGGTGAAAGGGACCAAAGATAATTATTTACACTGCTATGTGTCACCACTTCCACTTGAATCCCTTTTCAAGGCTTTAAAGCTTTGAAAATTTACAGGCAGCGATGTTAGATTCAATTATTGGTTTTGCACCCTAAGCCTTTTAAGGTAGCTTCTAATTTTACTCCAGTGCTGTCAGCCCTGAGGAAATAATGACATCCAAAGGTTCATTTAAAAATAACCAAAAAAGGGAAAAAAGAACTTTGGCAACAAAGATTTAAAAGGAGATTGAAAACAGCTGGAAAGAAACACAACTGCAAAGGAAATTTTTGAAGGAAGCAAATTTACTTGAGCTGAAAGATTTGTCCTTACTAACCATCATGTATGTGAGTGCAAACAAAACCGTTGCCACCACCCAGTTTTCACTTTGTTTCATGATCCAGCAGACATGTCCTGTGCTAGTGAGAAGCGAATTACCTTTCGGGCAAGACTGCAACATCACCAAACAGCCATGTGTCTCCCATTTAGTCATTCTGGGGGGCAAACAGCTGGACAGCTGCGAGGTTTTCTGTCACTGGCGGGCTGTAGATAGATGTCCACGATGCTCTGAGACCCCACGCTTAGAGACAGCTTTCCAAACGTCAACTAGCAGGGGATGCCCTTCCCCAGACCACACTGCAACCACTTCTGGAAGACAATTCCTGTTCACCTTTGTGATTCCAGCTGTAGCTGGTACACATGAAGATTTAAGGTCAGGAATGAACTAGTTTAAACACAGATTCCTTTTGCAAATATACCCACCTACACTACCCAGGATAAAGGGTAGAGCAGAGAATGGCATAGCAGACAGACTTTTTTCAAGTATCTGTTTTCCAGCCCTAATTAAATACCACCCAGACTCCAGCAGCATCAAAATCTTCCACCGATTTTCCTACGTTATTTCAGCATCCCCGTTACAGATTAGTGCAATTACGCATTTATTCCTTCGTCTCCAAGTTTTTGCGTAAACCTCTGTAATACGAAATGAAAGGTTTTTGAAAACTGATCCTATCAATTTCACCTCATCCAAGTTTGAAATGTACTTAAAAAACCACTGGGGACTAGTGGGGCAGCACAGCCAGGATTCAAGCCCCGCTGTGTCCCCAATAAGTCTACTGTGGTCATAACCCATGCTGTCTAGTTTTGCTTATAGCCAAAACCAGTCCTGGAAGGGTTTGTACTGGTGATGCCTCCCCCACTGTACTCGGAGCAAGAGTGCACAGCAGCTTACTTGTCTCTCTTTTTCCCCTGCTTCTTGCTGTAACACCAACGTGACAACTGAACAAGCTAAAGATAATTCTTCTCCAGTCTTAAAAGCCTCCTCCACACTAAAAACGCTTCAGGGTAGGAGCTGGAGGGGGGAGAAGGGAGTCTCACTGCTGCTAACAAGGGTTCAGTGGAACAAGAGTTGAAGAGTTGGGAGCAGACTGCTTGGCTGGCTATAGATCTTTTCAGCAGCGCCGTGTAATCCCGCAGCCGGCAAACAATGCTGAGAACAGTATTAGCAGCTCCCAGGCTGTTTCTGCTGGGCTTCGGTCCTGCGAGCTGAACCAGAGCAGCACACGGCACTCTGCAAAAAGCTTCCCCGGCAAAGGCCAAAGGCTCTTCTCTTACAAACTTCGTTTGACAGTATGTGCTTTTATTGTATGCGCTGCCTCAAAACCCCCACAAGCTAACAGTGTCATGGTGCAAAACTGGTTGTGATAAGATAGCGCTACCCGAGTCTCCCAACCAGAACAGAAAAGAAAAAACGTAAAGCAGACAAAGAATCAGAGAAGTGGTAAAAATGCTGTAAGAAGACTTTCACATATGCTGTATGACATTACAATTTAAATGATTGTACTTGCAGTCCCTGCTGCATAAGCAAAGGAGACGGGGGTAATAGCCAACACACACACACACACACTGCAGGACAGAATTGATAGCTACGTGAAAAATGACTCTCATGCTGCCAATAGCACGGAGAAACAGTCCCAGAAACCAAGCACCAAGTTTGACTGTGTTGGTGCTTGTGCCGGGTAACACAAACGTTGGTGTACTGGGGAGATGGGCAGACTGGGAAGAAGAAAAGAAAAACTAAGAGCGTACACAAAAAGTGATTTGTCTTGAGCACGTTTATGAGAGGTAGCTGAACCAGGTCCTGACAGAAGGCAAATTTCAAACAGTTTGTGCCTTGGTTTCCACATAAAGGACTGGGAAGTAGTGCTGTTACCAAGCAGCTGAGCGCTTTTCTTCCTTTTTCCCCCATTACTGGTCAGTAACCTTCCCACAGCTGAGTAATAGTTCTGACTTACCAACACGCAACAGAACTTAAACTTTAATATAGATATCTGAAATTTATTTTAAACTAGCATATAGCATTTTATACACTCAAATTTCTAGTACAAGAACACATGCAGATTATGTTTTTACTGGGAACGCGCACACACACACACAGAAAAATCACATAAGCAAAATCACCTGCTGCTTTCAAGAAGCATTTTCATTCTGTGGCATTTTCATAACCCGATGACAAAGTCACCTATAACTTTGGATGAGGTTCTCCTATCACGTTCACTTGTTTTTGTTTAACCCCACAGAGCTATTTTCACATGCACTTTCAGAGACATCTTTATTCCTCTGGCTACTAGAATCTAACACTCGCATTAAAGCAGCCTTTCAGCTAAGAGAAAGCTGATAAACATTAGAGGGGGGAAAAAAATTTATGAAGTCACAAGAAACTACAGTTTAAAAACATACTGGGAAGAAACCTTTCCATGCCTAAAATGTGCAGCTGACAGACTTCCTTACAGAAGAGGAAGACTCCGGTTGAAACAATTGCTTTCAGCTTATGTTTTCTCAGGCTGCAAGAAGTGCGGGACTTAGTAGGATGCTCGATCTACTTTTAATGAAAAGCAGTGTCATGGCATGGGCCTTTTGCCAGGGGTGTACACAGAGGGGGCTGGACAAGGCAGGGAAGCTTACCTGTCGGTGCTGTCACTGGTGACACAGCGACCGGGCTAAAACCAGCGCAGGAATCCCTACCTATGCTGCCGTCACTCTCCACAGCCACACATGAAGGAAGCCTCACTCAGGAGGAGCACAAAATGTGCAAAGTGGGGCCATGTTTTCATACCTGTCTTCCCCTGTCCATCCGATCTTCAGGTCTCTGTGGGTAACTCATTGGTCCGCCCAGCCCCTGGTACTGACTTGGCTGGTACTGATTTTGGGATTGCAGCATGCGGTTCCAGGCAAGAAGAGGAGCAGCCCCAGCAGTTCTGTGTAAAGAAGAAACACACCACAGCACAAACTTAGCTCTTAGAGAGAGCTTCACACCACAAAATCCAAATTTCTATAGTCTCCTATGATAAATGATCTGATTTGCCTCAGAGTTAAACACTGTCACATCCAGCTATGCCTGCAGTGGTACTGCAGATGGCCAAGTGGTTAGAGATAAATCGAGGAGGGGGCAATATCTTCCAAGATTCTCCCACCAAAAGGCCACATTTGCTTACTGCTTCCTTCATCACAGCTTGAAAGCTACAGAACCAGGTACTACCGCAAGCAGCAAATTCAATTTTACAAATCGGAGATTTTTCAAATTCCTTGGAAGGATTCTGTCCAACCTTTTATTTTAGGGGCAAATTTGCCAGTTCACACACCCTGATCTTGAACGTAGATTAAAACTCAGATATCACCAAGTTAGCTAAACATAACACACCATCCAAAGAGTAAACATGTGCGATACAGGAGAATGAGGCTTTCTTTTCTAAATGTCCAGACTCTTTCTGGGAGTCCATTCTTTCTAGTTAATTGCAGGTTGCAAATGAATTCTTACTGCGAGTATTCTGAATCTAGGGTAGGGGCCTTGGCTGCTTTTTCCCATCCATTATTCTGCTCAATATGTCAGAAGGTCTGATCGGGAAGAAACCTTTTCAAGTTCTATTGATGCCGTTTTCAATTGACCACGGTGACCTAGCAACATAAGCACTAATTGGCATGGACTGACTGACATTTGGTGTACAGTTTATATGGGAACGCAAATTCAACATCCATTATAACCTAGTTTGCCATCCTAGATTACTAACAGCAAGAAATGTTTTAATTGCCTTCAAGTACCTATTCTAACATTACAATTATAAAGCAACAGGTGTAATACATCAAATCATTGTTTGATTAAAAATATTTAGAAAAATGATATAGCCATGATACAGTCTTTAAAGCTGAGCACGGGTAAGGGTACAATTCCTTACAGAATTCATTGCAGCTGTGTTTTGCAGTACGATATATGGTTGTAAAGGAAAAACAGTGGATGGTCGAGACAGTTAATCTTGTCTGACCCCAGCTTAAGAGCGAGTCAGCTGAAGAGTGTGCGGCCAGCCTGCTGAGAGACAGGAACAGCAGAGAGTACGAGCGCTGCGATTCATATTTACCTGCTGCACCGCTGAACTGAAACCTATTTTGTATGTTTTCAAAGAGTCTCTGCCTAGACTCGCTGGATTAAATTGGTGGGACTTCAGCCTTGGAGAAGTAACCCTACCCAGAGGCCGATCTATTCCTCCAAACAGACATGCAATTCAGGGAAGAGATATGACTCTCATGACCAAGAGAGGATTCACAGCCAGCTGTACAACGTTAGGAAAAACTGAGCTTCGAGCGACCAAGGAAGCGATGCTGGGAGAAGAAGGACCTTTAAACACACTTTTCACCAGCAGGAACAGAGGCAAAGTTAGAATCAAGACAGGTAACCGTAAGATTAAAATGAATGAAAACAGGCATTTTGGACATGAAGGCTTTCTGGTTTTGGACGCAAATTGTTTTTGGTTTCACACTGAAGCCTGCAGGACAGCTGCTCCACCGGGTCAGATTAAGACCTGCCTGAATTGCAGAAAGGCCAGAAAAACTCCTACCCTCTCTAGAAATGAAAGAATTTGATTCTTGTTTGCAAAAGTATGAGTCTTACCTGGTAAATATGCAGTTGTTAAATACAGTGTGCAACACGTACTAAAAATGAACACGCACAAAAGCTAAGTGGTAACACTGAACCGTGTAGTTTTATTTTTAGCTTCAGAGGTATGTCTGGAAATGCACAGTGTTACCTGAATAATTCAGTAGGAGGAGCAATACTATACTTGAAGTTAATAGTACATTACACTTTCAGGGACCGCACACTCAAAATCAGCATTCTAAGTATGATATTCCTTTTGATTAAGTATTTGGAGTACTAACCACCACCCCACCCCACCCCCATTATTCCTAGAAAACAGCAGACTCTCCAGGAAGAATGCACTGCTCAGCCTTAAGGAAAACTGCAGGGAATTACCTACATAGCCCCAGCTCTAGGATTCATCAACATCAACTAGATCAACAGTTCACTCTGTCTCTACAACTTTGCTAATGTGCTTGTGATAAATACCCTCAGTGACTGATGATCACAGGCCAACACTTGCTACATGCCTGGAACGGGAAGGTTTGACAAATTTCATTTGACATTAGTACGTATTTGGCACAGAGTTTAAACTTCTTATTTTTAGGAAGTGCTGCTTCGTGAAAAGTTGGGATATTTAACAAACAAAACACACTAACACTAGTATCACTACTATGTTGGGGAATTTTTTCTTCGAGGCCATCTGAAAGAGTGAAGTTGGTGATTTTCAGTTAGAACCACTACATATTCTAGAGGATAAACCTAGTAGGAAACAAAACCAAAAAAGCTGCAATGTATTTTCTGATCTTAAAGCCAGAAAAGCAGCTTACACCTTTCTGCTGCTCTTAATTAATAGAGCTATGTACTATTTTTAAAGAACAAAATTTTAGATTTTCATCTGGTAAATGGAGATCAGCAAATTATAGTCCTCACAGCACTTGACTTCGTGTTCGTCTAGTGGATGTGTTAATTGGTATTCAAATTACCCGAGGGTGGAGATTTGTATGCAGTAAAGCTGTGCCTCACAGGTAACAAAAAAAGACTTGTGCTACCTGGACTATCACAGCAGTTAGCATTGGCAGAGTAACTCTGGACAGCGCATTTGAGTAATGTCAACTTACGATTAAACTAAAGCATATGCATACAGGATAGCTAAAATACAACTTCAGGAAGCTTTATACAGGAAAACATTTCCGTGTTCCAACCTCAGCCTCTTTGGAAATCTCTTCTATGAGCAGGTTAAGCAAAAAGGTTTGTACCGCCAGATTTACAAATTTCCATCAGCTAGGACACCAGGTAGTAAATTTTTTATATATATATATATATATAAAATACACTAAAAAAAACAAACAACCACCCTCTGAAACATATCAGATCACTAGGGCTGAAGGCAAGTGCATGAAAACAATCTTCTGCAACCTCCAGTAACGCAGCCCAGTCAGACCAGGGACTGAACAGGACATGCTGAAAGGTGTCCCGTTCAACAGCAACGCCACAATTTTATTTTACTTACTGCGTGCTGAATTGCATCACTAAATTTAAAATTAAGAAATTTTATGCAGGAGACGAGATCATCTGGATTATGAAGAAGCAGCTTTACACTACCAGGTTTTTTTCCACCGAGGCCCGTGAAGCAAGAGCTAGTTTAGCCTCCACTGCAATACTCTATATCCCTGAAGTAGCACAAAGGCTCAAAGCTTTCCCAGCAGGGACAGGGCTCCTTGCTTGATGTCGCAAATCAAGGATATCGTAGGCTCCTGCCAACCCACTTCATCTGAAAAGGCTGGAGCAGGGGCTGGCCTCTCCCTCAATTACTTTCTTCCCAGGAGCAGAGGTGATGGAGAACAGCAATTCCTCGCTGCTCTCCCTGGTGACACCTTGTTGCTCCTGGAGCACCTGAAGCCGCAGCAGCAAGCGGGGACAGCCTTGGGGGGAGTAGTATGGGAAACCTGCAGCTCCCAGAGAATGAACTGGGAAACCGAAAACCTCTGGAGGGGGTTTCGGTTCAACAGGTTCAGCCATTTTTTTCCTGCACCAAGCCTATCTATCTTTTTCTTTCTTTTTAAATGTTTGCTTAAGTCTCCACGCCTATCACTGTACAGCAACTAACTCAACATCAGCCCTAAGCATCTGTTCGATTTGCTTCCCAAATCAAACACCTTCCAAGAACATGGCAAAATTACTTCTCCTCATCACTGAAACTGGCAAATTGGTGATTTTCATAAACCATCAGAGGTATAACAAAGCACCATCATCAAGGGAAAGCATTGTAAATATACTGTTGTCACTCAAAAGCGAGAACAGCATTCTCTAAGCTTCTTTAAAGCTTATTTTCTAGATGAAGAGGATACATCTTCAATTTAGAGTCACCTCAGGGGACACCAGTTTCCTCAAGTTTGGGAACTGAGTAAGCGAGGTCAATACCGCAACACGAGAAGCACGCTGGCTGGGTCAGCGGATTGAATCACCAACACCATCTACCTGCAGAAATGCTCTGAAGTACTTGGGCAGTGTGTGGCCACTTCTAAAAATGTTAGCACAAACCAAGCACGGTAACCTGATGATGGGATTCTGATTAGAGACACAGTCTCTTATTACAATTGAAATGTGTATTTCAAGTGAGAAACAGGGACTTTCTGGCTGAAAGAAGTTAGTTATATGTGAGTTGAGAAGCTCTTCCACTTTGCAAAGTGAACAGCCTGGTAAAATGATAAAAAGCATAGCATTGTAAAAGTAATGACAAGTTACAGACCTGTAGCAATTACTACATAAATTGGATTTAATTAAGGTGTGGGAGTAGCAACTCCCGTGGACAAAGTAATATTGAAGTTTGTAATGCAAGATTCATTTATAATGCAATATTCCACATTGACAGGGCACAGGACAAGGGAGCTGGACTTATTTCAATAGGGATCAAAATGGTTGCCATGGAAAGCGTGATTGCAGAGAGCTCAATAAATTCTCCCAAAGCTGATATTTTCAATGGTTAACATTTGCAAATAAAACCATGGAAAAAAAAAAGCATGCCTCCGAGCAGAAGCTTCAAAGATCTCATATACGCTCTCATTCCTCCATAAATATAAATAAATATCATTATTCATAGCTTTCACAGGTACGCTGGAGTTTATATAAAGTCCATCTGACTTAAGGACATACAACCTATCAATGAAGGAACGCATGTAAAACATCCCTTATTATCAAACCATGTCACATTCCTTCTATTCGATGGCACTTATTGGACTGCAGATTCCATAATCCTTCCCCGAGTCCCTTCTGCATTTAATTCAGTTCAGTCTTAAGTAGTTAAAGAAACTGTTTTCAGTGGCAACTAATAACTACTGACCTACAGTGACACTGCCCTACAATAGGCTTGTCAGGCCTGAAAAACTTGTACCAAAGAAGCTGATTAGGACTTCAAGAGGTTTGTAGCAAGAATCAATGGCTCGTCTGTACTAATGCTGCGGTTGCGGCACAGAAATGATAAAAGTGGAACACCATTAGTTATGCCTCATTAAGCTCCACAGCCCTCCTAAAAAGAAATTTGTTTAGCCTGTCCAAAATCTAATGCAGTTTTAAGCTCTCTGTGTTCAATTTCATAGTATCTCAAAAGCTTCAATAAGATAAAGGCCAAAGAACCAAGAACGGTACCAAAGCACCAACAGTAAAGTTAATTTTGAAGTCTGAGTTTTAATGGAAAGTGTTTTTGCCTGCTTTTTTTTTTTAATACAAAGTACTCAAGCCTTTTAAAGGATGAACACCATGTAGTGCACTTGCAAAATATAAATAAATCATGGACATTCATTAACTTAAAAAAACCCAAAACAAACCCTGCTGTACAGCATGATTTCAACAAATGTAAGCAACAAAGTTCAAAAGAAAAGAGAGGAAAAAAAAGGTTGTGAAGCCTGGCAGAACCAAGTACGTCCCCCTGGCCATATTTTACAAAACTTCAACCCCTCCTGCCTTACCTTTGTGGTGTCTGTTGAAACAAGGGCGTAGGACCTCGCCAGGACTCCTGAGGTCTAAGATCTGGAGGGTAAAACAAAACGTTAAAATAAAAAAGAGCAAGTATACTTAAAGTTGAACTATGCTCCACTTACTCTTACACATGGCCGAGAATTTGTTTTAAAAAGTCAAACAGAAAAGCTCAAACTGGATAATACCACCAAATACATTTCACCAAGCTGTTGGTTACTATCGCTAATTTTGATATAGCCCTTATGTCCATCGGTGGCAAGCTTAGTATTAATTAATAAAAGGCAACATATTTTTTTTAATAAGTCCAATGAAGTTGTTAGAAGAATGAATTTTAATTGCTAGAACTAGCATTGGTCAGTGCTTGGACATGTCACAGGTATCTTCTCTTGAATTTTTAAAAAAATGCAAAGCCATGTCTGCTACTGTAACAACTGAAGAACTCATGTCATTTTCACATTTCTTACAAGTACATCACTATGCTATATGAAAAAATATAGATACGTATACGCACATACACACCGCTGTGTCATCATCACAACACACCGTGTTTGTGAACTTCAAAATATGCGCAAGTTTGTAGGCTACGTTATTCTCTAAAGCAAACTAAAATGAGCAGAGCACGTACTAAAGTGAACAGTTCCACTTTATTCATGTTTAAATATATATGTGATATATGTAAAGATAATAAAAATATATTTAAAAGTTAACCTAGACAATGATAATTTAATAATAAAAAAATCTATTAATCACCTCTCAGATAATGTAATCAGACTGAATTAAACCTTTTTGGGTAAAAACTTGGCCAGAGACCTAGCATTGCAGTTATAAGAAACCGCAGTGAAAAAGACCACCCACTTCTCAATTGTTTCTTCTACCCAAACTAACTCTTTACAAAGACGTAGCACTAACAACATTGCTTTAACAGGACACGCAATTAAACGGTTGTTGTTCTTCTAAATAAACTGGTCGGTAAACAGGATAAAAGAAACAGCTAATCAATAGCTCCCCGGTCAGTTCACAACACTCAAATTGTGCATCAATCAAAAGCTTCAGTTTCAGTGACACCTTTGATTATTTTCAATGGTGTTTAAGTGTGACCTAATTTCAACAGCTGGTTCCAGAATTTGTCTAATGGACCTACTGCAAGGGGACAGTAACGCCCTGTTAAACTGCCAATATGCAAGTACACTAAAGCGTTGCAGTAATTTGAAAGAAAAAAAAAAACACATGGACAGAGGAAAAATCTGTGCCTCTCTCCTAACTCTGGCTGGATTGTATGCAGGCTGTAATGGTCCGACCCGGACAGAAACTTTTCACAGCAGCACTCGAGCGTGCAGGGGAGGGTGCAGCCCCCATTGAAGAGAACACCGTTTCGTCAGGGGAAATAAATTCTCATCTCCAGCGGCTCCGCTGCTCCCGCCTGGGCCTCCTCTGGGCAGAGCTAATCCAGCCCACCCAGCCCAGCAACAGCCTGAGCCGCAGAGGGGTACGTGCTGCGTTTTACTTATTTATGAAGCATTACATGTATACACCTCCCCCCCAAGCAATATATACACCTCTTTTTAAAAAAAATATATATGTTTTTACATATATTAAAAATATAAAACATATATATGTTATATATATGTAAACACACACTGACATATATATGATTACCAACTGATGCTCATAATCATGTATAACTGGTTATTTCATACAGACTGTAGCCAAACCAGTCTAAAGCATCACGAGGACTTAAAGCTGGGTACGTAGCACTTCTATACTCATCAGCCTGTGAACTACAAGGGCTTTTACGCGCGTAAACAGGCTGTACTAACACGATGCTTTAGTGATGCTATGTTTGCTTTTGAATACAAGATTAGTGCAATGCAAGAAAACCCAGGCCCAGTTTCAATTTAAAACCCAGGTTTCAATTTAAAACAAAGCACGCTATATTCCAGGAAGAATAATGGCCATGTTGCCCCCAGACCCTTCTCCTCTGCAGGCTGAGCTAAGCAAGAGCCCCAAGTAGCTGGACCGTTATACAGACTAATACAGTCTCTCTCTCTCTCCCTCCCTGGTCAGAACTTCACATTTTAATTGAAGTTTATTAACATGTTTCCCATTCCACTGCCAGGGTCAAATGGTGCTCTAGTGAGAAATCCAGTGAGATGATGCTGGTACAATGTTTCCCATTTATGCAGAGCCCTGCTTAAGGGCTAAAGACATGTGTCCTATTTAATCATGTTCTCTCCATCTGAAAAAGAAAGGACCCAGCTCTCCTGCTGTAACCACATCTTTTTGCAGCTCTAGGGAGCAGTTTAAGAAAGAGTTTAATGAAATCATCATAAAAAACTTTAAAGCTACCTTATTACTATTCATTTGTGTGGCTCTGACAGAGAAAAAAAAATCTTTGAGGGAAAAAGCTTGGAGCAGTGAATTGCACTTCAAAAAAAGTACAAAATCGGAGAAGAAATGACAATTAATATTTTCTTTAGTCTTCAAAACTTAGGCATTTCCTAGAGCTATAAGGCCAAATAAACTGCCTTCTCTAGCAGGTCCTCAAGTAATAATTTATCTAATCAGTGTGGCAATCAAAGACAAGATTTTGTGTTTACTGATTGCACGAATCAAAATCACTTTTCAAATGCAGCTAATTGACAAGTTTACTGACTGAAATGAAAGTCATAAATCAGATACCCTGTGCTGCAGAAACCAAATATGCCATTCACAGAGTACCGCCATACTGCACTTGACTCCTCAAGTTATCAGCACAGACAATTATTCATCAAGTGAAAATTGGCACATCAAAGTCAAATCAGAGAACAACAGTAAGGAACACCCACAGAAGGCTCTTGAGGAAGAGACAGCACTTTGGTTGACCGCATTGCCCTTCTAGAGTCTAATTTTACTTCATCATTCATATAAAAACATAATCCGTAAAATGAAAAGTTGTCCTGCATCAATCCCCCAAAATGGGGGAATTTTAACCACATCAGCTCTAGTTTTGCAGAAACGTGTGGGTTCCGGAACAGCCTGATTATGCCACAACATACAGCTGTTCTCTCAACAATTATGTAGCTGATGAATGTGATTTTGACACAAGGGATAACCTGTCCCCTTAAAGAAAACTCCGCATATGCCTTCCCTTTCCTTCTAATTTGATTTTCTAGTTGAAGATATCTGTTGACAGAGACATTTGTGCTTGAACTGAAGGGAGTGACTGCAAAAACCAAGACGGACAGCTGTGCTGCCCAAGCTAGGAACACTTTCTAGTACTCCCTGACAGAACACTGTCTGGGGGAAATCAAACCACGTGCTCAATTCTGACCACAGATTTCCATCGGAGCAAACGCACTGTCAACGCAGGCTGTTCCTGTTCAATAAGATGACCATCCCCTCAACCGCAGCAAGGTTCAGAAAGTGGCTGATACAGTCTCATCTTGACAGGTTTGCTTCACACTCAACCCACACAATCCATAATCCAGTATGTGTTATGGTGTCCAGGTGTGGTCCCATTTGCAACAGCATCCTTCAGTGTGTCGGAAAGACTGATTTCAGCTGAAATTTTGGGCTATGACACTTGGAGGTATTCTTCTAGCAAGGGTTTAAGCAAGAGTTTAACCCTTTTACCATGGTGCCTTCCTGGTAAATGAGGAGTTAAGACATGTGGCCACTTGGTATCAAGTCGACCACCGCTGTAGTTAGTTGTATTAGTTGTAAAGACTTCACATTAATGAACTTCTGATTTAAACTGACTGTAGAGTTTAAGACTAATCTCCTAGGACAGCTTGGTATCATTAGTAGAAGAGGAGAAGAAACAAAACAAAATTAACTGACAAAGAATACATTTGCAGCATGTTGCACTGCGGTGTCCCACAAAAAGAGTGCCAGGAACCAGCTTCTCGACTCTGGGATGAAGAGTCCCGCAGAGCAACAGCAGGCACACAACCCCTGCTTTGTGAAAAAGCCTTTGTACCATGACTGCCGGCGGTGTGCAAAGCAGCGCGCTGCAACAGCGGCTGGAGGGACCAGCAGGTTGACCTGGCACCTCTTTTTGCTGCACAAACAGGAAAGCACAAGATCACCCTCTGCCTAACGGAAAAAGCAGCATTAAGGGAAGCGGCACAACAAAAGAAAGGAGGAAAAAACCCAAAAGCCAAAAAAAAAAAAGCGCCTTGCTTTCAGATTTGCCAGGCACACCTGCAGAACATCAACTGGGGAGGCCTGAGTCAATTTGAGGATGAGGAAGGGCAGAAGATGAGGGAAGAGATGCATGAAAGAAAGCCACCAGACAGTTTTTCTGAGGCCAACAGATGGACTGGGATTTCATATCGATCAGTGGATTCAAGCCTCCTCAATTTGAAAGAATGACGGCATTGGGGCGTATTTGCATGTGGAGTGCTTCCTATACAACACAAGGTGCTCAGATGCCATGAGGACGAGAGCTTTCTAAGTACCTAATTGGCAAGATCAGCTCCATGTACATAAGGCAGAATCTCTTTTTGCTGCACAAACAGGAAAGCACAAGATCACCCTCTGCCTAACGGAAAAAGCAGCATTAAGGGAAGCGGCACAACAAAAGAAAGGAGGAAAAAACCCAAAAGCCAAAAAAAAAAAAGCGCCTTGCTTTCAGATTTGCCAGGCACACCTGCAGAACATCAACTGGGGAGGCCTGAGTCAATTTGAGGATGAGGAAGGGCAGAAGATGAGGGAAGAGATGCATGAAAGAAAGCCACCAGACAGTTTTTCTGAGGCCAACAGATGGACTGGGATTTCATATCGATCAGTGGATTCAAGCCTCCTCAATTTGAAAGAATGACGGCATTGGGGCGTATTTGCATGTGGAGTGCTTCCTATACAACACAAGGTGCTCAGATGCCATGAGGACGAGAGCTTTCTAAGTACCTAATTGGCAAGATCAGCTCCATGTACATAAGGCAGAAAAAACTGCTTTGAAATAAGTACTTCCCACAAAGCATCAAGACTCGAGCTTCAGAAGACTTGAAGAGCAGTATAGGGACTGATGGGCTCGTGAACACCTCGCTCCCCAAAACCACACAGACTTTCTTTTTCTGGAGATTAATTCAAAAATGTGATGCCTCTCTGGTAGTTCTGCCTTTCCCGTTCCCCACAATCTTCTTTTTAGATCATATTTCTTGTTTGTTTAAAACACCCACTTGTTTTCCTTTAATCAAAATTAATAGCTCCAGGCTCTCATATTCAAGCCATCTCTCCACTTAAACCAGTCTGATTCCTCACACAAGAAAGCCTTTACACCCACTACTCAACTATGCTTTATCTACTTTGGGAATGGACAATAAGTTTAATTTAGAGTGGCCACTGATATTATTTGCTGTTTCATATGCGGCAAAAGTGCAAGTCAAGTATAAAAAGGTTGACAGCTTCACTAGGTAGTGATCTGGTCTTCCATATGTGACAAAACGTTGGAGCTCAAACTTTATCTGTCAGCTGTTTAAACTTCAAACACTTGCATAGTTCAATACTGCAAGAACTCACATGAACAGTGAGAACATCTTACTTTAAAGCACCTTTTTAGGCAGTTTAGCCAAGCTTCCTCCTGTCTCAATCCCACTATTACAGAAACGCAGCCCGTGATCACAGGCGAAGAGACAGGACTCTTAACTAGCGTCCTTTCTGGGAGCTCTTTGTACAATCAATTCCTTCCCAGGATGAAGCACTCCAGGTCACACAGGATTTATCTTACCACTTCCAGTGACCCACTTGTTCACCAAGCCAACAGCAGTGACATCCCTGACCTCCTGCCCACCTCCTTCCACCTCTTTGCCCGAAGCTGCAACACCTACCGCAGGCAGGAAAAGCCAATACACGACGGTGAATTAGCAGTTTCGGTTCAGTCTAGCATCTCAGCACCAACCACAGCTCTTCTGTCAGTCCTACAATATCTCCTGATCTGCCATCATGCCTTGTGCATTAATTATTTTCTGTGGCCAGCACCCTCCTCTTGTTCTCTTCAGACACAAAGCACCAAAGCTTCTACTAAGTCTGTTGACACTGGTGATGCTGAGATTCAGCCACATACTGAATACATTCCAGACAGACACCAGGAACCCTTAGTAGACAAAGTGCTATTTTTCCCCCACTGCATTTGAATACTGGGCACAGTATTTAAAATGGGATCCCACTTACAGGCACATAATTACATTTTAGTACATTTTACTCCATCAGTTCCATAAGGGAAGAGCAATAGACAAGAGCAACACAAGGTTAATGAAGATGGATGCCCGAACGCACTTTTTATTTGTGATAGTGCACCAGACCAAAACAAAACCGTAATATTTTTCAAACTCTGCAATGTAGAGAGCAGAATCCACTTACTTGACAACAATTTAGGAATCTGCTGCTGCCCGCTCAGAAGCGGCCTGGTGTACGGGCTCCCGTAAGTTCCGAGAGGTACTGCATTGGCATACATTCCTGGCATCCCTCTTTCCCATGGCATCGTATGGCTATTATGCGTAAGAAATGGAAAGGAAAAAGAATAGGATTTTTTTTACAAATGTCATCTTACAACACAGCTGCTACCCAGCCCATCAAACACCCCAGCTCTCTCCAGTGCATCAATGGAGACGTGCACAAGCACGACGCAGTGACTCGCTTACAGATCAGGGTCCCAGGCACACCACAAACAAAGCACGCGCTTTGTGAGCCGGTCCCAGCAAAAATTCTGAAGTCTCTATAGCAAGCCACAGTAAGCAGAAAAAACACCTATTTCCTGCAAGCTGTGTAAGAGTTCAGTAAAACTGAACTGCTGTCACATTTCCTAATAAGTGAGAGTTGACAGATGCGGGATTTGCAAATATTGATGTGTCAGCATTTGCCAGGCCTTTGCTGCTTTTCCTGTGCAGAGCTACATTCGCATTAAGACTTTGATGCTCGTGGTGTCTGCCACCCTGGGCAGCAATTTAATGAGACATCATATGCGATCAATAATGCATATATATCTATATCTATATATATTTTTTTTTTATAACTATGACATGGAGGAACAGAAGATGGTTAAGTGTAGCACGGGAACAATTATGCTTTCCAACACATGAATGGAGGGAAGTGTGTTGCTTTTTCCTCTTCCAGCTCCTCCAGAGCTGTAAGATGAAGAAGGTGTTTTCTCTTCCTAAAGAGACACTCGTGCTCACTTGCTCACAGAGTTTAATTTTATTTGCTAGTATTACAGTCTCCTTTAAAACATTCTCTTTTCTGGGTCTGATAAACATATGGCTCCTTGTACTCCCCAGTAAGGAAAAACATTTCATTTTATCTGTAATACATAATCCTGGCTCATTCTCTCACCCTGTGCTCGGAACCACTCTCATAGTACACTGCAACACCTAGGAAAGTTACTCAGGCTTTTGGAGAACTAATAAAAACTGACTGTGGCAATGCCTTGAAAAATGACAATCAAACAGACTGTATGGTGTAACACATGTGCTTCAAACAAGGGTTTTTAAAACCCATTTTTAAAAGCATAAAAAACATTACTGTCTTTATAATAATCAGTTATCACTTGTATGCAATATTTTCATTGTACCTTCTGTAATTCAAACAAGTATCTACCAAACAAGTCGAAAAATCTTAACGGGAAAGTTAGTTAGAAATATTTAGTAGAAAAAAACAACACACAACCAAAAAACAAAATCAAGAAGAATGCAAAGTATTATGGTAAAATCATTGTAATATACAGCTTTAATCAAATACAGAATTTAAATATCACATGCCAAAGTTTCCAACATGGAACACCTGAACCTAATTTCTGACAGAACATCCCCACATCCTTTGGGTGGGTTTTTTTGTTTTTAAATTAAAAAAGCAATAAAGGAGTACACTCCTCTCAGCAAGACAGTCAGTAACAATGCTGCCAGTCTTACCCTAAAGTTCTGAACGCTGACTGGTCCAAATGGACTGGTTTTCTGTCTCGATTAAAACCAAGCTGTGGTCTCCAAGGCCTGCCATCATTGTTGGTTTTTTCCCAGTCTCCTGGCTTCAGAACAGGAGCAGGTTTCCTTTAATATTAAAAATAGTTCCGTGAATACTTATCAGACCAAATACTCAGATTAATGAAAGAAAATGGAATTATTTGAAAGCTGACAATTGATACTTACTTAGCACCAGGTAACACTGTAGCTTTGAAAACAAAGTCTTCATCAAATTGTGGATCTTTGAAAGAGATACTAGGAGAAAAATATTTGAGGATTAGGTTTACATGATAATTAAGACAAGCAAGATTAAAAAGTAATTGCTGCTTTATTAACAGTGACATACGTAACAGAAGAGATAAGGTTCAAGAGCGACGACTCAAACTGCAAAGTGCATTTCTTGCACATGGATATACTGACTATATTGGACTTGAATGTCTCCATTTTCCACAGGGTGACCTTTTTCCTCCTCTGTATCAATAGCCAGTCCAAAAGAAAGTTTAATGTCTAGAAAACAGTTAGTCCTATGTATGGTAATGAAAGTATCTTCTGCAGATCCTTGAGAACAAATCCTCTAGTCAAAGCACTGATTGTACTTGATTAAGTTCAAAGGCTGCCAGAGCACAGACAAGAAGGGTATCAGCTTGCTATGCAATCTAGTCAAAAGTGTACAAAACTTAGAAGTGTGATTTCCTGGGCCAGGGAGTTTTTATCCTGGAAGGCGGCTTTGCGGTTGCATGCAGCTCCCGTGGAGACATATACACCTGTTTTCAGTGACAGCTCGCAGACTCTGCATTTTGAGCTGTCTAGTATTAGACAAACTAAACAGCAATAGAACAAAAAGTGGCCAAAAGCTTAATTTCTACTGGTTACAATGCATTCTATAATAGTTTGGGTTTGCTCTAGGAAAATTAATCCACGCTACTAGCAATTCCAGTCTCCTGGTGTAAGTATCCAGGTCTCAGGTAGGTCCCACCAGGGACCTGTTTGAAGTGCACGGCAACAACCTGCTCCCTGTTTTCTCACTACTTACCATTTGATATAGAAGAATGCTTGGGATACCAAGAAACGCAAAAGCAAACAACTAAGCAGAATAATCTCACTCTTCCAGCTGAAATACATCTGTTTTTCAGCAGAAAATGAATGAGACTTGAAGGAAAGAGAATAATAGTCCCTTGGAAAATTCAGCCAAAGTCACAAGAGCTGAAGAGCAGAATCATGACTGCTCATACTATCTCAAAAGAGAGGAAGAAAAATCCTTGCAATAGAGAAATGGACAGAAGCATAAAACAATTCAAACCTCCTGACAGTGGCAGATGGAAAGCCAAAAGCTACCTTTAACTCATCGCTCAAAGTAACTAAATCCCCATTTCAGAACATCCTTTCTACAATATTCTGACAAGTCACAAGCTAGCATTTCTTACTGCCTGTAGATAGTCGCTCTAGTTAAACTACATTATGCCTCCTTGGAGGAAAAACATATGCAGACAGATCACAAGTGATTTTCAATGTCTCAAGTATCTTTTGCAGCTCAAGAAGTGAAAGGTTATTGGCTCAAGCATCGCATACTTAGTTTGGCACAGTATAATAGGTGAGAAGGACATTAAACACACTAGATCTAGAGAAATTTGCTGTCAAGTGCAAGAGTAATTAAAATCTTCTGTGGCCACAAGATTTACTCTTGGAAACTCTGCATTGTTTTTTATTCATGATGAATTTTCTTGTTATTCTCCCAAACATCACATTCAGGCAAAGTTAGTGTTATTCCTTTACTTCTTAAGAACAAGAAGCTTATATTCTCAGGCATCCTCTGGGAATTGCTAGGAATAAAAATGAATAAAAATCTAAGAGGCAAAAATCAAGAGCTGGGGGGCTTTCAATCAATACCCAGTTTTGTCTCGGAGGCTTGCTCTCATGAACGTTTGGTTTTCTTTAATTTAAAAGGCTTGATACAGAACTTGATAGTTTGTAGGTGTTGCTCTTTGCTTGTCAAAGAGACAGAAATCCCAACAGAAAGCAAGCAGAAAAGCAACAGCAGGAAAAGAGGTATTTCCGAAGGGATGAAACACTCTGGGTTTCACGCCCTGAGAAATGGCCATTTCTGACAACTCTACAGGGCATGCCATGCCACCACACACTCTGCTTAACCACCGCAACCCAAGCCGGCTGTGTTACATCCTAGTATCTTGGACTCGATTCTCACAGAAAACCAGAAACGTTTAAAGTAAAAGCTTCAATTTTATAAAGAGATGGATTCTGTTGCAAATTCAGCAACACAAAACAACAGAATAAACTGAGTTTTGATTGCTGTATTTTGTACGCCATTGCATTAAAACCCAGAGTCTACTTACCTGACTGCAGAATTTTGTGCAAGATCACGCAGCATCGGAACAGGAGACTCCACTGTCCTGGTAAAGAGAAAAACCTCTGTGAAAACGTCATGCGACACATTTCTCACCACCTGCTCCACTTTCTCTGTTGCTACTGCTCATGTTCCTCTGTCAACTAAGTCTGTGACACATAAAATGGATTTCAAAATTAACTTGCCTTTCCCCGATATCAAGTACTTCTATAAGCAATGGAGTTACTGAATCCTTATTTCCTTAATGTCATTATTTTTGCAGCTGATCTGTTTGGATTCTCTAGTGTCTAACAGTGGGTTCACACACTTCCCACTACCCAGTGCTATTCTGCACCTTGGAGACTTCCAGGTACTGCCAGGGTTTGATTATAACAAGCCAACAGGTTCTAGGAGGGCAGGGAGAAGACCAGACAGACACACGAGACACCATGAAGATGCAAACCTGCTTCACTAGGAAGAAAAAGGCTTTGAAGTAAAAGAAAAAAATAAAAATAATAATTTAGTAGCTCTTTTCCACAACACTTAAGGAGTCTCCTTTCTAACTGAAATTTAACAGGCTGAAATGCCGTTGCATTTTAACCCTTCCCTTCTTTCCTCCAGAAAACTTTACCCCTTCAATTCAAGCAGTCAAACAACATGCTCGAGAAAATTACTCTTATGAATCAGAAACCAGGTTTGTTTTGTCCCACGCACAACAGTCACATACTTATGTTACACAGAGGTCACAAGCTATATGCATGCTGGCTGAACTTGATCCAAACCTTTATAGCAAAGTAAGACTTATTTTGAAGTGGTGATATAAATACCTGCTCATCTTCACAGAATTCCTAGAAAACTACTTCTCTAGGTAAAAAGATACCCATTTCTCACACCGTATCTAGGGAAGACAATGCCAGAAGTTTTCTCTTTTTCCTGCCTTGCTGTTCCCTCCAAGAACAGCTCTGACTTGCTCATACTCTGCGCAAGCCATGACAAGAATAGAGAAGTGTATATTAGTGAGGGTGACCTAGGATACATTATCAGTCCAACAAAAAGGGAGTGTTTGTACATTTAATGCAAATGAGTTACTGAACACCTGCTTATGCCTCTAAGCAAACTTAGATAAATGAATGCATATCCTACAATGTGAAGATTACACTGATAATTTCTCAAACTAAATGCATTATCTAGAAAACAAAAAAATATTAGCATTCGTATGTGTAGCTGGTAACAGTCCTGAATTTAGTGCTATAGCCTAAATGGAAAACGGCAAAATACATCTCTATCTGTTTTTTTTTCTTTAATGCAATTAAGATTAGCATATAAAATGTAGAGTTATTGGTTTTGTTTTTTTTTCAAACAGCATGCACTATTGGAAGTTACAGATTGCATTAAATTAACATCCATACAAAAGCACAGAGGCCAAAACAACATGACCTTATGGAATAAGGCTACTGTTGAGTACTACTTTTATTATATAGTGCCTGTTTACCAATTAAAAAGTTCAAGCATTACTAAATACATAAAAATCAGTCTTCCATAGATGAAATGCCAAACAAACAAATAAAAAAAGGACTGACCAGCAGTTAAATACAGACATTAGAGCTCTTTAAAGATTCCTGATGCTGCTTTAAAAGCCTAGCTCTGAAATAACAAAAAAATAGGATCATAGAATGAAAGTCTTACTTGCCTTTTTACATACACTGATAATAATAGAAATCTACTATGAAACCTCACAGAAAGCATGTTTAGCCTCAGAACTAAATGCATTGCCTTGTCAGGAGTTTTAGGTTTCTCGTTGTGGGCACAAAGAGATTTTTATTTAAACCGCAGACTTAACGGAAGGACATGTCCTTCAGCATCAAACAACCCATACCAAAAGCTATACTCACTTATCCGGAAGAACAGCATTTTCATTCAGTGTAAGTTTTCCCTGGATTCCATGGCATAGCTCTGGGGGTATATCCACTGGCTACGGAAAAAGTAATTTTTCAGCTGAAGCACTTTTTGTTAGACCTCCACCCTCGCCATTTACACAATCCCTTAAGAACAAGTACAACCTACCTCTGTATTTTTGGTCTTGTACTGTTCTACAATAAAGTCACAAAGTGGATGGTGTTTTCCAACAAAGAGAACATCGCCACCAAGGCTATTTCTTCTACCTAGAAAAGATGAAGTGAATGGCATAAGAGTTCAGAGCAAAGAAGGAAGGAAGGATGGAAGGAAGGAAGGAATACAGCAGACCAGCGTATCGTCCTGTTGACATCTCCACAAAAGGAAAGCGTCGATGTGATTTTAGGAGAAAGCTCGGAACGTTCCTTGGGAGTGTCGGAAAGACAGTGTCTCTGTCCAGAACAGGGTATCTTTGGTCACAAGGGTAGCTGGCAGACAGTAAAACAATAGGAATCTTGTGTTCAGTGGGAAGAATGTTGAATTTAGAACAGAATAATGCTGAAGATACAGATAGGCTGGGGAAAACAACCCAAGCCCCAAAACCACACACCTCCCAAGCAGCTTACCTACAAGAAGCAGCTGTTGATTTTGTACAATGGAGAATGTAACTCATACATTTGCCTATATAAGCTGAGCATGAAGCTTCACGTATCATAACTGGACACAGCCAGCCTACTGTTCAGAGAACGGCCAATACACCTATCAAGTTTTACCACCAACTCTAACCTTGGAAACAGAGTTTATTCTTTTGACTGCAACATGTTCATCTAACAAGTACTTTGACAGTGTATACTGCTGATGCTTTTCATATGATTAAGCTGCCACCTAACTTTCAGGTTAAGTCTTATGCAGGTCTACTTCAGTAAAATAAAAGTGAAAGCTACAAAATCAATCCCACTGAGGATCATTCTAATTACCAGCACCATCCATGAAGAGGCTACAGCCTGCCATAATTCAATCCAAACAAACATCTATTATACCTTGCTCATTTAGGGTGAAACTCAGTAATAATAATAAGCTGTAATTGTTATTACATTACAATTAAATGTCACAATTCTTACTTTCTTCAGGAGTGAGGTCAGGGTAGACTTCCTCCAGGGCAGCTCTAAGGCGTCGCTCATCAACAAATGGCAATAATGCAACACCTAGTAAAAGCAAAACATTTTTTTTCCCACACTTGTTGAGGGAGACAGACACTAGCATGGAAAGCTCCAAAAGATTATTTACCCAAGAAACAACTGTCGCATTAGTCACAGAAAAGAAAACCCTACATTTTCAGAGGTTGTGACCCTGCAGGCTGCTTAGAGAAAAATAGTTTAGTGGTAGTGCAGGTTGAAAAGGCAACCTTATCTCCAAGCTCCTCTCCATCCTCATCCTCCTCCCCAGTCCTGGGTAGGCACTGGGAAGTAGTAACCGCTACCCACACCTGCCTCATTTAGGAACAAGACAAGCTCAGTAAGACAGTCATTATTTGTCTCATTTGCTACAGATACTCCCCTGACAGAACTCAATGCTACTTTATTCAAATTAATTTATTAAGAGACAACAATGGAAGGAATCACTCCAAGTTCAGCAGTGAGGTGATGTATGTATTATCCATTAGGGAATATTCACACCAGCTATTAATTTTACTCTGAGATAACATGGAGGTTCCTCTCAGGAGGAGCCTCACTAAAATCCCTCACTAAGCAGCGCATCTCAGAGACTACTCTTAATCATATTGGATGAAGCTGGAGAATAGCCTTCCCTGGTAAGCTCCAGTATGTGTTTTCTTCTACTATAAAACCGGAAAAAAGCACTAAGAAATTTACTATGAAAATTCTTCAAAGATTTACTTCTGTCACTCTTACAATCGGTTGGAATCTGAAGTAATTATTTTAGCTTTAATTTTATTTCCTTTACCAAGACCACTAGACTAGCTTTTCCCGACCAAGATGACAGCAAAGGCTTTCTACAAAACTGATGTTTGTAGTTTCGTATTTGTGCCTGTACCATGTCTACTGGCAGGCAGATATTGGGCACGTTTGTCATCACTCCAAAGGTACAACATTCACAGAGACTTTGGAATTCCACAGAGTTAGATTCCCAATCTAAAACTTGGTCTTGTCTCAAACACTTTTCCTTCAGAAGTAGGATCTTTATGTGGCTTTATTTAAAGAAATACTATTGTCCTGGACCTGAAGGAAAGGGGACAACCTAAAACTTTACCTGTAGTGTAATTACACCAGAAGCCCTCTTCTAACAAAACCAGTTTGGAATAAGCCACAAATAAAGTGCTAAATATGTCAGAAATTTAACTGAATCAGAATATTATTTAGCCTACTGTAAAACAATGACGAGCAGAGCTGTACAGCTTGCTGTTGCCAACCACACCAAACAAGAAATCTGCACTGTCCCTGCTTATGAAGTATGAAGATAATCTCCATGCAGACTGACTACTGCTTTATCAAAGACAGCACCAGACCTCAGCCATGTTCAAATTTCAGCTGGAACATAACTACTTGTTAGTTAGGGGAAATGGTGATAAGTCTACCCAGGAAAACAAGCGATTTATTTTCAGCTTCACAACACATTGGTGGAATGACAACAAAATGGGAAGTGTTCATAACCCAGGAGATTGCAAAAAGGATCAATGTCGAGCTTTCAGAAGCATAATCTTGTCTCTAAACTTAAGATCTTCAAACATTTCATTAGAAGGACAAGGTATACGAGATGCTTTTTAAGAGAGAGAGTCTGTACTTCCAGCTTGGAAAGTATTTTTTGTTTCACCACTACCTTTTAAGCAGGAGAATTCCAGATGTTAATCCAGAACCAAGAGTTTATAATGCAATTATGCATTAAAATTAATCAAAAGTAATGCTACAGGCTGCTGAAAGCATGTGGGAGCTACCTAAACCATTACCACTTTAGATTGTGGCTTTGATAACTGGACAAAAGGACTATGGAAAGTTGCCAGAATTACAACAGAGATAAGAAAGGGTTACAGAGGGAAAAACCTGCTATGCAACACTTCTTATAATAGCTAGGAATATTCTCTTTGATTTTGGAACGCTGTCCTGAGACTTGTGTGTCTAACTGTGGCTATTTCAAAACACAGGTGAGTGGGGGAATGTAGCCTTGGGGGAAGAATCACAGAACTGTTGATGTCAGCAG
>NW_010545598.1:27964-42806 GCF_000687285.1 Phaethon lepturus
AACCCGTCTGCTCCAGCATGGTCGTGGGCTGCTCAGGTTGCCCAGGACCATGTCCAGCTGGGTTTGGAATATCTCCAAGGATGGGAACTCCACAACCTCTCTGGGTAACATGTTCCAGTGTCTGACCACCCTCACGGTAAAAATAGGCTTTCTTATGCTCAGATGGAATTTCATGAGATTCATTTTGTGCCCAAGTAATTATTTATACCTGTAATTGAGATGTTACATTATTAGCTGAATACTGGATACAAAATTTAGCAGAGCTTTAAAATTAATATTCTCTAAAGAAAGAAGCAGCTGCATTAAATACTGTATCTGTTTTTTCATTCTTTGTAAGCATCCAAATATTTCTATATTCCCCAAAGCATTTTTCACAAGGTACTAATGAGCCACTGATTGAACAGAACAAGATCCATTAATTAAATGCAAAAGAGACAAAAAGACAATTACACAGTAAGGCTGATAAAAATAGAAAAATGATTAATCTAGTGCAAGACAAATTAACAAATCTAGAATGACTGCTGAAATTAGTACTAATCATTGCCAATCCTAAATCAGTTACTGAACCATAATTTGTTCTTCATACAAATTTCTTTTCAAAAATATACCATCTGCAAAATACTTTTCCTCGACACCAAATCACACAAGTTACTTGTGTGACTTGGTGCGTCATTATGTCACTAAGATAATTTTCCATTTTCTCTCTGTTTTTAAATAGATTCCTACGACTAAGGTCAGTATACTATAGCTCAAAAAAAGAAAGTTAAAAGTTCACCTTGCCAAGCGTATTTCTTCCCATTTAAATCAATAGCGAAATCTTCAGGGTAGAAGTCAATTATGCTCGATTCCTGTATTTGAGAAAATTACAAAAAATCATGAAAGCCAATTATGAAATTGATTCAGACTGCCATGTAGTACTGTACTTCACAGAAGGCAAGCAAACACAAACCTAAGGAGGATGCAAAGAACTTGGACTAATAGAAGCATCTTTTATTAAATGCCATTTTAACACAAAGTGTGGTAGGGCACTTCCATTACTTTGAGTATCAAAAGAAGAAATTAAGCGGGACAGAATAATTTCAGATAACTGGGTTAAGGTATCTGCTCCGCAATTAAGCTTTGCAAGGTTTCTATAAGAAAGTAAACAATCTTATTAAAGCGTAAAAGAGCCAGGAAATAATTTTTCTCTTTGAAACACCTGAATTCAAAGAATCCCTTTTAAGGGTCTTTGAAAAATCTCTGCAATCGACCAAAAATGTTCCCTCCAGGTCTCCATTATTTTTCTGTCTGAAGCAAGAAGCAGCAAGTCACACTTCTAATAAAACAAGGATTCTTACCGGATCTGTCATGAGCTTCCTCCACGTTGGTGGCAGGAAATTTCCACTTGCAGCTGGAAATACTCCCATAAGTTGTTCAAGAGGCTTAAACTGTTGAAATTAAACAAGCAGATGTAGGACACTTCTAATGAGCTCTTAAATCATAAAAAAATAAATAAAGATGTCCTACCGGCTTTGAGCCCTTCTCAAAATCTGAAGGCATGTCTGCAATACCCTCAAAGTCAGAAGCAAACGGAGCATAGTGAAAAGGGTAATACCAGTTCCAGGATGCACAGCCCTAGGACAGAGAAACAAGAGAAATAAAATCGGAGAAATGAGAAAAGTAAAACAAAACAAAACAAAAAATCACGTAGCCCAGGTACTAAAGATGACAAAAATTTAGCCCAGCATCAACCGGGAGAAGGAGGAGTCCCCATGATTAGAAAAGAAAGAGCTCTTGCCTCTAAAGGTACTCTGGACTTCAGGTTGGGACTTAACTTTTCAGAGCCAGACTAGAGCGAGTGAGTTCACTGGACAGTGAATGGAGACCTCGGGCATTTCCTCGGCAGCACAGAACAGCAGATAGACTTCTATGCCAAAGTACTCTTGCTATGTGCTAGGTTTGAGTCACTAAGGGAGACAGCCAAAGAGACAGGACCTAGCACCAGAACGACACAAAAGACCTTACAGCAGAATCTTAACCTTAGCTTCAGGACACTGTAATGTACCTCATGCCTTTTTCCTCCCCCTCAAGAAAAAAACCCAACACACACAACCAAACACACACCAGCATGTGCATGAAGTCCAATAAAACCAAGCACAAAAGTTTCTTGCAAAGAGTAGGAAATCACAGTCTAGCCATACAGTTAACCAGTCCCTAGGGCTGAGGAGCCTGTAACAACTGGACACATTTTCAACTTGTGTAGAGTCGCTACCACATCTCGAACAGGGAAGTACACACAGATGACAGAGGGGGAATTCCAAGTTCTCCGTCATTGTATAAATGGCAGAATCATGCCAGTCTGAAAGCCATTACAGAGGTCTGAATCGGAACAGAAGTATTTTTCTGGCAGCACACAGTTTGCACTACTGTTTTTCAATGCAAAATCCCACCACTAACTTGGGACCAGAGAACCCTGATATGATACACTCTACAAGGTGTGAAAATGTGAACAATATTTGTTGCAGGCTGAAAAATTATTCTAGTTTTAACTGTTACTCTTCTATTCAGTACAAGCACTAATACACACTTTGAGTAACATTTTGCTTTTCTCCTCTTATTCTTGTCTTGAATATTGGGAAATATAAAGTGCATTCACTTGAAAGAGGCAAAATAATTCTCAAAAAGGAAAAAGTAAAGTAAACTCACACATCAGAACACAATGCACTCTGTAAAGGAAACGTGGCTCTGGAAGGTCCAAGTCAAGTTTTCACCTCCTCAGCTATTTTTCTTCACAGTACCACTTGAAACAAAAGCCTACTATTTTGACTTCAAATTCTGAATAAGTAAATGTCAATGAGGCTCCTCCAGCAATATTTTTGGTATAAAATTAGAGACCATAATTATTAGATGCAATTCTTCAGCTGGTTTCAGTACATTTCAAAAACCAGGTGGATTGGTTTCTTTCTTTTCCCTTTTTTTTTTTTGTCTTTCCTCTCCAAACAGATGTTCCCACTAGTGGGACACGTTCTGCCTTATTAGCTTTTTATAAGAATAGAAAAACCCATAATATATTCTGTCAAAAGTTTTATGGACAATGAACAGTAGTTACTGGAAGCACTTCTTACTATGGTAAAAAGAAAAACAAACAACAAAACAACCACAAACCAAACAAACCAAAAACCCTCTAGCAAACCTATTTTGAAATTCTCCCAGTCCAACAGCTTCCTCATCTAACTTCTATACGGGCAGAAAGCGATTTGACAGCTGCTCCATACCCGTACCACAGACTGCCCATGTATAGCGGGTTACAGTATCTGGCCTACACATAGTTCTGTTACGCACGTACTAACAGCAGTACATGCAAGTATTTCATTGCTGCGCTATTAGATCCACAGTGTAATTTTTATAAGGTCTAGAGAGAGACTCGCTTTCTTATAGAGTAATCTAAGTATGAAGCAAAATGGCAAAACCAAAGCCCTAAACATTTGGGTACTTTCATCAAGTTTTCCTTCGGAACATCCCAAGCCAGAAAACATTTTCTGTAGTCATTTTTTCTTAAGGTCTTGTTGGCATTCCTCAATTTTCTTGAGAGCACTATGGTCCTGCCTGAAGCTGTCATCAACCTCACCAACTTATTTTCTTTGCAGCTGTAACCATCTATAGCTTCTATATGCGGTCACTGCTGCCATACCATCTACAAACTCAGAAGGACAAGGAGTTACCTACATACATCTCAATGACTAGATTGGTTTTATAAGCTAAACTAGCGAGCGCTGCATAGGGACTTGCCCATATTGTTCAAAGTTTGGTATATGCCCGTCTTCCAGCTCCTATTTTAAAGCCACAAATCTCTCAACAGTGCACGTCCAAATGCAACCCCAGTCTGAACAGTTATAAAAGCACATCATGATGTCTGCACAAGGCCATGGCCACTGATCACAAAGCAATGAACGCGCACCCCATGCACACTTCTTTGAATAAAACAAATTTAATTTTACAGTCTTCAAATGAGTATAAACATTTTGGACACCTTGTAAATATAATCTCAGTTTTGCCATATACTTCCTTCCTCTAAGCCCTTCAGTCTCCCTCAAAACCCAGACTACCTTTTGCAGCGGCTTTGTACTACTGCATCACTGAAGGTCACACTGACACCTTTTCAGTAAGCAGATACCTACAGCTAGCTTCAAGATTTATTTACGTGCTTTAGAGACATATAGGAACGCATAGAGTCCTAGGAATCTATCTTGCCACGGTTAACAAGTTCACAGTTTGCTTTCAGCAGACCTTAACTATGCGCAGGATTATGGGAGTTTCCACTTGTAAAGGTGTCCGGGTGACATTTCTCCTTTGCAAAAGGAGCTACTCCAGGGTATAGAGAGCTCAGCTCTCCTACAGATGAACTGCAACAGACTTGCAAGCCTAACCTGTATGATTTTCATCCACCATAACATGCAAGTCAGAGTACAAACTCAACTAATTAATACCTTAAAGTGGAAGGGAAAGGAACACACTCCCTTTTTGTTCCAAGGGGGGGAAAGGAAAAAAAAGAAAAGGAGCACACGTTAAAATAAACTAACTTTAAGACGGCATAGTTTTTTGCAGGCATGCGAGCTATTGCCCTTGCCCGTGCTCTAAGTTGAACAAGTGTTAGCCAACTATGAAAAATGTGCAGTTTTATCACCATGGCACTGTGTTTGGGCTACAAAGCCCTGCTGAGATGGACAAACTTCATCGGCTCACACACATTCTGTTCCCAGGTCACACACAAAATATAATTTTAGTCTTCGGGGCACGAAGCTAGTTATTAACCATGGGTGCAACAAACCCCAATATGTCTAACTAATCTCTTGCCAATCTGACATCTCAATTATCAAAAGATTTAAATCAGATACAGATTACTTCAATCACAATGCACTTCATAGAACATCATTACAATCTATGGAGGAGACTGACAACTCTGTGCCTTTCAAATTCTTACTAGCATTTCACAGGCTTTGTCCTTTGTTCACTCATTTAGTCATTTGCAATTTCACTATGCATGGCTATGTATTGCAAAGGAAAAATATGCATCAGTTCTTAATAAACTAACAAACCCCATTACTGTATGGGAGAAACAAAAACTGCATTCAAATCTCAAGTATCAAATAGAATGGGCACCCATTTATCTTACATCTTCGAAAAAGCACTGCTTTTCCAAAATGAGCAATGGATAATTATTTCCTGAAAAGAAATATGGTGTAGATACAAAAGACTGAGGTTTCAAAGAAGAATTTAAGTACCTGATAATAGTATCTGAGAACCCAGCAAAGACCTTCCACGTAGGACTGTACAACTTTACGACGGAATTTCTCATCAGACGCATCAACATCAAATTTGTTTTTATAGTAGCGCTGTTTCCAACCAGTTTCCCATAACCTGCATAACAAACACGAATAGATGTCAATACATGTTAATATATGCACATTTTCAGATCTGAATCAAAATGTAGGCTAAAGTAACTTGCTACTTTCATTCCCATTTTTATACAATTTAAATAAAAGCATAAAACCTAATACCTAACAGCAAGAGAATAAAATTTCATGGTTGGCATCATAGAAAATCCACATGAAATTCTGAAGCTACCATCCTGATAAATAAGTTTTCAAAGTACTCGTTAGGAGCAGGGTAGATTTTCAATTATGTGCTTGCCACTGTCAGGATTTTTCAAAACAGTATTGTTCCTAGTCGGCAATTTCATCTTTCTCATCAGGAGTGTACTACCAAGACTGCCATTTGGACGTCATTCTTTAACTCTTCCAACCACTAGAAAGAGAACAAACTCTCTCCCTTCCTTATTTTGTTTAATCTACCCTAGGCCAGAATCTTTCTCTTACTGGAACATCTTCTCACATCAAGTTCATTCCTCTATTCTTAATATCCCTCTCAAGCAGAAAAGCAATGTCGTTTCCAGGCTACTCAAATATAAAACCCAAGCAAATACATAATAAGTAGAAGCTTGATTTCTATATTCTATTGCTGTTCAGACAAGCTATGATTACCAGCAGAACTATCTGCAACTCAGGAATCCCATGCTTGCTGACTCACATCAGGTGAGCTCTCTTTTAGACAGGGATTTTCAATCTTTCACGGCAGAGGTGGATATTGGAGTCAAAAGAGCATTACTTCACACAGCTCCCCCTTATGTCTGTCTACAGATGGGGCACAGGAAAACAACCACTTGCTCATCTTTGATAGACAAGCACCTGAATCCCACAGTTCTAATGCATAATGTTAGGAAAAAAGCAGATAGCGTGCTACTGTGCCACATTCCAAGCAAGAATATTCTGTGAAGATTAGCAGTAAACACAGACTATAGGCTCCTCTAAACACTTAAAAGGCAGGGGGGAATACAGCAGGGATGGGCATGGGCAGCAACGGGAATCACTGCCTACGGACTCCAGAGCTTTTCCTCCTTGGCCATTGTATCTGCTCACTGCATCTGCTGTGTTCCCTGTCATTCATTAGCTGACAGGTCAGTTCTGAGAGAATGGTTGTGCCACAGGCAAGGAGCTCTTAATATGCACACAGAATTTCCAAGTTGTTAGTCCTAACAGACACGACATAACCTTGGGGGAAACTCCAGTTCAATTCAGAGACTGTCATCTAAAAAGGTAGTTTAACTAACAGAAAGGTTAAGCTCGACTTAATATTTGGTTCAATCATGATATCATGCTTCAGAACTGGCCTCCCTCGCAAAACTATCTGGGTTGCTTTTTTGGGGGTTTTCTTGTTTGTTTTGCTCTTTGGGTTTTGATTTTGTGGGGGTGTTTTTTTTTTTTAATTCAAACCTATTATTCATCATAGTTCATGCATTTTCCACACTCATATCTCAAGTTCATGTGAATTTTGGTATTCAAGTGAACTAGAGTAAAGCAAATTACAAAGCTGATTTAGCAATTGGCTAAATCAGATAATCTCTTAATATGTATTTTTTTTAAACAGAATTTTATTCTCAACAATTCAAAACTTGGCATTGATTGTCACATCTGAAAGTCATTGTGCAAGATCCCTTTCCACAAAGGCTGTGACCACTTTAAATCACATACAGGATCTGAAGCACACAAGTAACCTGCAAGGTCAGCTCAAACTTACACTTGTCAGAATCTCGTAGTGCAATAAATATAGGGTATGAAGGCTTTAAGACAGAGCAAAGATCTATTTCTGCTTTTTTTACATGACACATATCCTTTTGGTTTTGCAAAAAGGATCTTCCCTTGCTTCTGTGCAAGTTGGTTGACTTTTAAAATCTAACCTGAGCTCGTTCAAAGGTGATTCAGACTGATGAAGAGGTGGAGAAATCAAGAGATGTTTTCAAGAGTTTAAGAAAACCAGGTGAGCAAAAACAGCACTACTTGCACTGAAGTCCTGAAGGACAGAGTCAAGAACATCTGCAGTCTACGAGCATCTGATCCTAGGAGCTCCCTGGCAGCTAGACACTTGCATAAATTAAAAAAAAAAAAAATCTTTTCCATAAGATAACAAAAGCCAGTCTGCTAGCTGATTAAAACTATTTGTTCTACTTTTAAAGTAATTCTAAATACAAAATATATTTTGTATATAAACAACTTTGTGGCCACTAGTCCATTTACACAGTTGTTTTTACTTACTTTGAAAAGCAAACAAATATTCTGAGCTACAAAAGAGCTTAAATAACTGTACACAAATGTAGCATATACTTTTGCTTGACAGTACCAACCTTGCCAAAACTATTGGTACTTGTAAATCACCATAGTTCATTCACACTAGTTGCTATGAAACTGTTAAAGCTTCTTTTAGAATCTCCACTAAAATTCAAATGGAAAGCAACATTAAAATTTATCCTGATTTTAGATAGAAATTTTGCTCGCTTGATTTAAAAAAAATTAAAAAAAAAAATCAATCCATTCAGATCTGCACATACAGCAAAGAAAGTAAGAACAAGACCTAAAATATCTGATATTGCAGGATCTAATGGGTTAAATGTCACAAGTATGTCATGACAAAAGTGCTGGACACGAGCGATCAGTACTTTACAATGAAGTAACCCTTTTTGCTTTCCCATGTCTACCTATATCCCCTGACTCTACCGAAACCAAAAACCTACTGGTTGCATTTATCAGGAAAGAACCTTCAACAAAAAAAATTGTAAAGGGCCTTCACCCTTGACTTGAAGGGCGATAGCTTGATTTAAACCTTTGATAAATGCACACTCACTGGTAATTCACTGTCAGTTAATTCTCAAAATATCCCTATCCCTTAATCATCTAGGGATCAGCTGTCCCAAGACATTTAAAGAACTCATCATAGACAAAACAGGGCCTGCTACAAATCAAAGAGGAGGAAAACATATTGTCGTAGTCAAGATAAATAATACCGCACACGCAAACGTAACTGAATTTTATGAGTTAAATAGCTCAAAAATTCAACTACAAAACAGTGGCATTCAGCTCACATAATCAAAGCTGACAGTGAATGTCTAGCCAATCTAGTGCTTGGTCTCAAAGGGAGCAGTGGCTTGGAGGATGAAAACCTGCACGCATACTAATCTAGATACTTAGATTTAACAGCTATAGCTTACATATCTCACTGGAATTTACTGAATATTCTAACCCTCCACATTAATTACAGGTGGATAAAAAGATCATAGAAAAGCATCTGAAGGCACTGCTGCTCTAAGCTAAATGGCATTAATTAGACCGCATCTATTTCAGCAATTTGCTAACAAAGTGCTACAAAAAATGGCTTCACCTGATATTATCCTCTGGCTCAGGTTCACTGTCACTATCTTCAGCTTTTCGCTTAATTCCTCCTGCCAGGGATGGGCTGCCTTCAGAAGTGAGGCTGGTATTTGGAGATGGTGTTGTCTAGGGTCAGAATTATTACAGATAAATAGTGGGGGAGAAAGGATTGATTAGGCATTTTAAAGTCAAGTTAAAACTAACAGCTTTGTCATAACCACATGTTATTTTTAGTTCCCAAAACACTCAAGGCAAAAGCTACACAATCCTTAAACTATTAAGTCAAGTAGCAAAAGAAAACAAGAACACATCTTTGTATTAAAAGAGGCAGGCATTGATACATACAGGCAAAAAAGTTAATTGTATTTGAGAAAGAAAAAGATGCAATAAACAAGAGAGTATAAATTGATAAAACATGCCCTTTTTTATATATTCCAATTCTGGAATACAACTGTTGTCTCTAGTCCTACAGCTTATGTTACAACTTCATTTTACAATATAGACATATATAAACTACTGTAAAAATGCTGCTTGTGATTCAGAACTGGCAGAAATACTCTATGTTTCTTCACAACTGATCTTTTAAACTCCTTTCAAATTTATCTATTTTAATATTAGAGAGTCTAAAAGAAACTTCTCCCATTCCATAAAAGAACCTATTTGCTTAACCCATGTGCAAAAGTTTCGAGATTAAAAGGGAAAATTTGCAGAAATTATACTTTGAAAAAGCATGTTTAATTTATTTTGACTTAAGAGACAGAACACATATCTCTGATGAAAAGAGCCTTTAATCAAAAATTTGTTCACTGTTTGGATAAAAATCTACACTCAGAAAGAAAACGTGTTGCACTTGTTGTTTAAAGTTAACAACCAAGACTTCTAACAGAGCACTCAACTTATCTCCAATTTTCCCCTCACTTTCCAATACCTTTCAAAAAATTTCATCTAAGTTTCTCCTTTTCCCATTGAAAAGAAATGCTTTGGCAAGTAAAAGCAGCCGATAAACATGTAGATATGCAAATCACAAATTTCCAAAATACAGGTATATGTGTGTGTGTATACAAATTCCAGAAAGAATATTAGAAGACTTCCAGCTCAAGTATTCAGTTTGTCTCTCACAAACCTACCGAGGAAGTTCCTAAACCTGTACTCACAAGGAGGTTTGACTCCACAAGTGCCAAACAAGTTTGGGGAGAAGAGGCACCGTATTTGACTCGGATGCATTTACCTCACACTTGCCTTCCCAGACCTATTTAACAAATGGTATCACACCAAACATTAAAATAAAAGAAGGCAATTTTATTCAAGTAGTCTCACAAAAATTGGTTATTAAAAGCCACTTCTTTGAGAAGTAATTTTTTTGGTGTCTTACTTTTCAAGAAAGCTTGATGAGGTAGATAAAAAGGTGTCCAGAGTAACACAGGATGTGATTATTTCCCCTTCTATGTGTAAACACCTTTGAATATCTACTTACAGAATTCTGTCTGTCATGCATTCTCATCTCAAAGGCAGCTTGTCTAGGGTTACTGATTGCCTGAGGACTAGATCGATTTCCCAGAGCTTGAGGAGAAAACTGTCCACCAGGAATAAAAGAAGGCTGATCCCTCTGAAAGATAAACGTATACAGGTATACTGAAAAAGATGTGTCATCTCCACAGCAGTGTGATGATGCCCTCTCGCAATTTTCAGATTAACATGTTATCTAAAACCAGCATAATTTACTCATTCACTCAGTCCAGCTTAAATTAGTTATATTTAACAATCTCAACCAGACATACGATGACACTTACAGGTGAGACCCTTATACTCCTATAATTTATTAAGCTCCTTCAAAAAAACCCCAAACAAACCCTGCATTTTGTGCCCATGTTCCTTCTACAGGGTCTTAAAGACAGTTTTTTGGAGAAGCGAGACTTATCTAACTTGCTGGGGAGAACGTACTCTTTGTAAGCAAAGTGAATAATCTCTTCCACTCCAATAGGGATAGTCAGAAAATACGCAATTTAAAAAATAAACACAAGATCTACTAAGAGTGGGGATATCACGTGCCTTGAAAGTTTTGGAAGCTATATTTATCTGAATGTCCTAACCAAGAACGAAGCTATGTTAAAATGAACACACAAGAGCCCATTTTTAAAATATCAGAACATTTTGTGAATAGAAGAAAACTCAACATCCTTCCAATAAAGTAATTTTAAGAATTCAGCTTACGTGGGTCAGAAAGGGCAAACATGTTCCCACAGCTAATGCTCCTCTACTGCAGTCGAGAGATATTTGGGAACACTGACTTGGTTGCAGGCAGCTTGTGTGATAACTAAGGTTTGTGGTAAGCCTCCCTTGCTTTATTAGAAACTTGCCTCTAATCAAGCAAACCCATTTAATGCAAACTGGTATATGTATTATACTAAAGTCCACTGCCCTCAGCAATACAATTGCTGAGAAGACTTGTGTCAATGCATGGAAAAGCAATTCCTGTACAGTGACCATGCTGAAACATCACTAAATAATCATGAGACTGCATATTTTCATAGATTTGAAGGACACAGATATTACCCAACACATTCAACCCCCTCTTTCCTTTCCCTTTTATGAAGCCTTTAATATGCAATTCCTTCTGTCAAAGCTCCTGCCTACAAAAAGCCATGAAAATCACCTTTAAAATAGTTTACCACCAGGCCAGAAAATGCCATGATTATGACTGCAGCTTCAATCAACACATCTGCTGAAAGTTATAGTACACACAGTACACACTAGTTCTTGCATTGTGAAAGGAAGACCTTTACCTTCATTCTTTTTCTTTTTTCTTTTTGCCGCCTTTTAAAGTTATCCTAGAGAATAAAGAGAAATAAATTCAGTCAAGCATATGGATTTCTTGGAAAAGTATTTCATTATAATCCTCTACTGACCAGAAGGCCGTAAGGTTTTTACGTAATGTTGTGAATAAGACATAGGTTAATTCTTGTGTCTGTAAATCCAACAGAAATGGGATAGAAATTTCTACACTAGCCTGAAAACCTATGGGGAAAAAGAAAAGTAGCCGTGTATTCAAAGCCCCACAATTTTTGTAACGGCCTATATCATCTACTAAGTTTAGCAATAGCCTTACTTCAAAGTAACATCAGTGTCAAAGGACACAAGCTCCTTGCCTGCTGTGGAACAGCTGCCAAAAACCAAAACCCCCAAAACATTAAAGTCCTAGAAACAGGAAACTAAGAGGCTTAAGGAAAGATACTTCTTACTCTTGGGCTGAGGAAACTGAAAAGTTTGACATCAAATTGTCATTTCCACTTCAAGAGAAGCGTACGCTGGGGCAATTATAAAAAAACAGTTTTGCCAGCACTGGCACGCTATTTTTTGACTGGAAAACAGATACAATTCTGCTCTTTCATTCACAAGGTGTTTTATCCCAATAAACTGGAATATCTCTGCAAAAACTGCACAAACTGTAGAAACAGACCAGAAGAACAGCTATTTATGGATACATTTTAAATGGCAGGAGGTACTGCAAGGCAAGAATGCACTCAGAATTTAAATTTAGTATTCCATCCCTGCTCACGGCTTGCACTTCCACACGTTGCAGCAAATTACAAACCAATTCCTTCTTCAGTTTTCACAGCAGCTATTCAAAAAGCTGTAGGCAGTAACAGCACTCACATACAGTTTTCATTTTGCTGTTACCTGGGATAACAATCAGAAAAACAGGCCTTGCAGTCCAGGGAAAGAAATTCAACTGGAAGCACACAATTCCTTTTTAAATACAGATGAATTCACTAGAGCTTACAATAAAAGAACACAAAGTTTGGATTTTTTCTTCTTCTACTAAAGGAGTGTCAGTGTCCAACAGTAACACAAGTGATTAAAACCAAGAATGTAACAAAAAAATTACATCGTCGTCTTTTCTCTTTTTGAAAATACTATCTTCAACTTCTCCAACAGCTAACATGATCATCTGGACTCGCTGCAGGTTGACAAAACCACTTTCTGTGAGGTAGCCCTGCAAATTAGAAAATTAGAAAATAGTATAATTGAAAAAAAAGCTTCTTTTTGTAGTAAACACTCAGCTATTTTTAAGGAAAAAGCAAAAAAAATTTACCCCTGTTTTGTGCACCACATTTTTATATATGTTAACCAAGCGATCAATTGCTCCCTCCCTAAAAACAAACAAACAAACAAAAGCATGAGATTCTTATAAATTAAAACCACAGTAGGTATACTTGCGGGAAAAGAAAACATAATATTCTCATCTACCTGATCTCCAAAGATGGCAGATGAGGAAGAAAGTCATTTCCCACAAAGAAGCACATAAAGACCCAGTCATCAACACTTCTTTCAAAATCGAAAGTGAAAGGCAAACTGGCCATAGTGAGTTCTCTTTCCAAATACTGCAACACACACACAAGAAAGAGGACATTAGAAGACAGTGTGCATGGAGTTTAAAAATATTATTTATATAAATCACATGCAGTAATTGCTTCAACATACCTCTCGCAAAACACATAATCGGATGAAGATAAATTCTTGTTCAGCGATAGGAAGACTGTCTGCAAACTGATCGTGCTAAAATAAAAGGAAAGAGGTGCATTACATCCAAGCTTACCTTGAAGTTTCTCCAGCTCAATTTTAAAGGCTTACTTTGAGAGGAGCTAAGAGCTAACACCAGTACAGTTTCTCAAGTTCTTATGCCGAGCATGCATTTTGCAACTTTGCATGTCTGTTAAATTACTGATCATTTTCTCTCACCAGTGAAAAACACACAAACAACAAAACATCACAACTGGGGATGTTAGGTTTGGCATATTTTTGTGCTACAGAAATACAATTTTTACTTACTACTGTAAGAGGAAAGTTAGGTAATTCCCGTAATATAATTTGCATTGTATCAGCCAAAACCAACCGCAAGAACAATTTGGGGATCTCATTAAAACATATTATTGATAAAAAGAATTTCTAGAAATAGCAAAATTCTTACCTTGCCTTGTTTTTCTCTGGGCAAGCCTTGGCAATCCTTAACCTCATGACCCATCTGGTTACAAAGAGCACATGGCTTGGGTTTATTTGGTTTAAACTCTTCCCTAATTATAGTGAAGTTGGGTTCATGTGTAGCTAACCCAAGCATAATTAGATCAGCTATCAATCAAAAGAGAAAAATAAAAGATAATGACAGATAAACATTATTAAGCTTTTTTTAGAAAAAAGTTAAAATGCAAAGTACATTCTACCTTAAACAAGTGTCAACACACAGATGTGCTTACCCACAAACTACTCAGATAGTACAACTATGTGAAAATCAGCCCTTCAGCTATGGACAGTGCTAGATCCTTCCCCAAATATTACAAAGGGCTTCCAAAAACTAACAAAATACACTGGATTATTTACACAAATACAAGTGTAAGCCTAAAAACTACAGCCCAACTCAATGATAAAACAGTGTAAGAAAGCTTCACAGACATACTGCTAGCAAAAGAGAACTTACCATCAGCCCCACACAGACAGTGATGAGTGTTTGGGTCATGGTTTGGTTGAGCTACACAAAAGAAAATTACATTTGGTCAAAGTCATGTAAAATAAATTATTACTGACCATACCTTAAAACCAAATGTTCACATTTATTTGAATTTTACCTCTTTGTCTTCTAATGTAATCCATGATTTTATGTTCACCTTCACCAGGAGCACTAGCATCAGACAAAATAACCTGTGAAACATTTAAATTATGTAAACAATTTATGATGCCACAGTAAAAAAACCCCAAACTTATGTAGTTCATATACTGAATACTGAATCTGACTTATGAATACTTGAAATTCTAATTTGCAGTTTCAGCTAAAATAATTATGATTCAAAATGAAATTATTTAGGAGTTTGGAGCCAATGAATAGATCTTCATTTTTCTCTACTAATTCTAGGATGAAGCTGACATATTGATTCAAATACCACTGAAATGTTCACATCATTAACATATTTGAAGTTTCCTGATAAATTATCAGAGCAATCGAAATATACAATAAAGAACTAACAGATAAAGCAGACATATGCCCACTTCCCTTTGGATCTTCTAAACTTGTAGGTACGCAGATACATGATCACATTGTACACTTCCCTACA
>NW_010545598.1:42837-53327 GCF_000687285.1 Phaethon lepturus
TTTATAAAACTCATGTCTGGTGGAGGGAATTAAGCAGAGTCAACTGCCCTCCAATTAGACCACTTTAACAGTCAACTTATGGAAAATAAACCAGACAGCTGCATCTGAGAAGACTGACTATTATGCCCTCTTGTACAGGCTTGCCAGAAACAAAATTCAGTGGGAGCAGAGTGGCTGAGGAACAGGAGGAGAGAATTTCAAAGTCCAGAAAGGCAAGAAAGCTGATATGTATCATTTTTGTGTCTGTGATCTACTGCCATCCATCATTAGAATAAAGGAGAAAGTGCAGCCTACCTGAGGTAGCAAACGAGTTAAAAAAAGAAATAGTGAAAAGAATACATATACTACGTATCTTGACACTTTTGCCAAAAGAAGAAGTATTCCTAAAACCCTGTCTCCCATTATGTCAAATTGTAGCTTCTCCTATTAAGTCTTTTCATTGCTCTTAAATGAAATCAAAACAAATGGTGCTATTAGATTGTGTTACTAGGATGAAATGTATCTCTGAAGTCCCAGCACAACGTGCAAGCTGGTCCATTATTAAGAACAGCACAGTGCCAGAAGGTGAAAGAAATCTGTTAAATTTATACTCTTCAATCATATCCCAACCCAGCCTAATAGATCACCTTAATTTTCCTGAAGTATGAAACTGTGAAACTTACCGTCAAATTTTTCCACCCTGGGTCACTGCTCAAACGGTCAGCAATGTAATAGCGGAGACATTTAGCCAGATTGTCCATAAACTCAGTTCCCTAAAAAGTGACGGAAGAAAAATTAAACCTTCATTCAGACATTGGCAATTGCTGGTTAAAGTGCAAGATTACTTACCGGGGTAATACAGTTGCTGTCAAATCTCTCTTTCACTTCTTCTGGAGGAAGAATGCCACCTAGAGCAATAAAAACATTTCACAGAAGTAAATCCATATGGAACATTAAAAACATTTTTACATGATACAGAACCCAGATGGCTCCCCTGATAACAATTAACACTTACTGAAAGTTAGTTTGTTAAAACAAAACAAAACCAAACAAAAAACCCAACAAAACTGAAACAGCTCTTACCATTATATTATCTCCATCTTAAAATAAGGTATTAGTACATGTACAAACGTTACTTCAGAAAAGTGATTTCACTACCTATTCTGTCAAAAGACTGTGAAAGAAATCTCAAAGGAACTAAGCTTGCTAAATGAGATAAAACATTAGGAAATAATTATTTTCTTACATATTCTCCCCTATGTTTCCACTATCTATTCACTTGGGCTCACAAACAGGGTTACACCAACTTCTCTCATCTCTGAGCTTCATAAAGGGTCTTCATAGTCTAGAAATGCTACAGGAAGAAATGTTAAAAACGTCTTTGTCCTCCCTTTTTAATCTCTACCTAGGTTACACAATGGCCCTCTCACTTGGGCTACAGCATTCATTCCTCCTACACAGCCACCTGAATTAACTGCTCCAGCCCAGACAGCATGCTTCAGCTCCACACACTCCTTTCACCTGAGCCATGTTGCTGTCACCCTTAGAAAGTTGCACTGACGTCGTTTCCTCACTGAGTTTAGAGTTTCCACTGCCAAATAACTACCCTTGCTTGCAGTTCATTATTCCTCTGCAGCAATATTTTCATTCCCTGCTTTTAAGCCTCAGCTCTCCTTTTATCAAGCCCTACAAATTTGTACTTCCTTCCATAAGAGTTTTGGTTAGTTTCCCACTACTACATTTATCCCTGCCCTTATGTTGAATTTTTTTCTAAAGGAATTAAGAGTACTCAACACAAGTCTACTTCAAGCAGAAGAAAAAAAGTGACACTTTGTTTTAGCTTAGCTCTTAACTTTGGAAAACACAGAACTGTCCTTCTGTAGGCTTGCTATCCCCTCCTTCTAGTAACACACAGACAAGTACCCACTAAGCAAGACATCCCTTTTCTAAACCTTACTGAGGCGTTCAAAAAAACCAAGGTGACTCTCACTTGAAAAACCTCAGATAGGTTCACAGTCTACCTTTCGCCAGAATTTCTTGTCTTATTTTTTGCTTCTCTTCAGCAGCTTCCATGCCCTCTTTTGATGCTCTGAATCTTCTTGACCGCTGTTGATTCATTTTTGCACGTGGAGCCTAAAAAAGGTTTAATAATGCTTGGTTCAGTTATTGCATCTGGACAATCGCTTCCTTTCTGTTAGTTGTTTTTGGTAGCCAAGACAAGTCTTTTGAAATTGGCCAGTCTGTAATTATACCAGTCTTTAACAAGACATTAATCTGAACTGTAACAGGGATTTCTGTTGTCCCTCCCTCACATCACCACTAGCTCTCATATGGCAGCACAGGGAGCGGGGCGTGTTTCTGAATAGGTCTCTTAAGCTTCTCGGTGAGGTAAGCCAGCAGCGTGCAGAGCTGTATCCCCATCTCAGAAATCCACAATGCTCAAGGACTCAAAGTTTCCCTTGCAAAATAAATGAAATGTACAGTGACGTGTATCAGAGACTTATTTATCACATGCCCTTTCTCCAACAAGAAACTCCTACAATTGTATTCCTCACTCTCTTGAAAATAAAAAGAATATGGCAGACAGTAGTTAGCTATTACTTATAGCAGGTATGCTGGGGTTTTTAAAAGGCTATATCAACATCTGGTTGGGATTACTTCTACATACACTAATATGTTAGGAATTCCTGCACTTGAATTCAAGTTAAAAATCTTTTTACTTAATGATACTCATTTTACCTTTAAGGAACTCAAAAGCCTAAAGAAATAGCCAAAACTCAACGGCCTCTGCCAGGCCATTTTGGCATCTCTCAGTGAGACTACGCAATCCGCATAGAAAAATACTCAGTAAAGCTTATTAAAGTTATTAAGAAAAGGTGGCATCTTTCATTAGACCAGCTGATGCACTGATGGGAGGTAACGATTGGGTATGGAGAAAGACAAGCTTTCAGCCTCAAATGTCCCTTAAGGCTAGCCTGTAAAATATTCTGCAGCACAACTAAGTCACTGCCCATTTTAAGTGCATCTGCTTAAACGGTTTTCTGATCTTTCCCAGCCTGCGGCATAAATTATTACTAAAGCCACAGAACAGAGGAACATGAGTTGTTTCAGAGTGTTACTGTCTTACAAACTTTCCTGCTTTTCAGAAGCAAAGTTCAGACTGCAGTAAAATACATTAGCCGGCTCATACAACCCTGTGGACACCAATGAATACTTTGAATTTCCCTCAAATTAAATTAACAGTATATTTTACTTGTAGTTTTTCATGTTAGAAAGCTATTTCCCAAAGGATCTTACAAGAGCAGGCAGCATCTACCTTAATTTTACAAACAGCCATTACTGGGAACTAAATATATCAATACTTACTACTCCGTCTATAGCCATGTAAAGAAGTCGCCTTGGTCTTACAATGTTGAAGATCCTGTCAATATACTCAAAAATGGCAACCATCATTTCATCTTCATTTTTGGGCGCTGGCCTAAAATGTAAACCATTCAATTTAACATCTGAAATGTTATCAATAAATCTTATTTATAAAGGGACAAAAAACTGCCTTACTTGTCTTCTGGGTGTGTACAAGGGTGAATTATACCATTCATATCCAAATACAGGTTATCGAACTCCACCTCATTAGGGTTAGGTTTGCTCGTATCAATCGGAGCCTTGACGCCATTGCACTCTTTAGCCTGTGAATGCAGTTGAAACAAACATTTCAGTACTTGATTAGAGAAGTATCACAAATAACCAACAGAGGTATTATTGCACAGGCTCATAAAAGTTTATTTTTTTTCAAGGGCTGTAGAAAAAAAAAAAGATAGCAACAAGCTGCCTATATAATGACCTGAAGATGCATGCTTACACTATTAAAATAGCTCCTTTTTCTAAAAAAAAAAAAAGATGTTTACAAACTAGCACAACTAGAAGACATTATGATGTGTTACGGCACAGTTGTTTCATTTCTGTTGATTGACATTATAAACAAGAAGTTTCCATATTATTATTAAGTTTCTTATTATTCAAGAAAGCAATTCCTTTTACTGCCAGGACTGTGCTGACTCCCTCAAAATTTAGCAAAGGGACTTCAAAGTTTATGATATGATGCTATAACTTTAACATGGTAACCAAGAAGGATTAAAATCTTTCTACTTTAAACACTTAGGTCCCCAGGCTGACACATCCAAACAAACTTGCACCTCTGCCTTTTCTCACTGCAATCTGATATTTAAGTCCCATACACAACTGGGGGAGGCAGGGCAGTAAAAGTGATTTGCCGACAGCTGATGACATGATAAGCTTCCCAAAGTATCTCAGCACATCCTGGTGAGCAAAAGATGAGAGATTTAACTCGAAAGAAGACTCTTCCCAGATTCCTCTACGCAACGAAAGAAGATCCTTTCGGATCCCACCAGCCAAATCTCCACTTTGGGTATATAGGTCCTACTTTTCCTCACGAAAACGAGGAATCCAATGCGAATCCAACGCACAGAGATGCTCAAACCCCTGAACTCTTCAACTCCTGCCCCTGAGTTTGCCTGGGGATACATTTGAAATGCTAAATAAGATCCAGTCCTTACCCTCCACTTCAGAAAATAAGTAAACATCTGACTCTAATGCTTCACTTCGTCTATGTCACTGCTTTTTCTGCTGCCAGGCTGCTGCCTAATGAACATGAAACTCAGGCCACAGTGCAGATGGTAAACTCGATGCGAACTTATAATCCCCCTAAACCACCTATGTTCCTGTACGATGTCGGCATTCTTGAACACTTACAACAGGCTATACAAGGCAAACCCAGAAGTACAACAAAACCAAATCTCAGCTGAATGGGAAGTAATAATTAATGCCACATTATTTTGCGTATGCTGTCATGTAAATGACAAGTTAACTATCCAGGTGAAGAGAACAGTCTCTCTCATCAGCTCCAGAGCAGAGACTGGAGTTTCGCACTATAACACCTACATAAAAAACTCACCCCCTTCTCTCGAGCTGTCAAAGAACGCAGCTTTGAAACACTGGTGAGTGTTTCAGAGAGTAGCTCCTTTACAAGGTGTATTAGCAACCATGTTCAATTTTGTTTCTTCACCAAACATTTGGGTTTTGTTGTTTGTTTTATTTGGGGTTTTGTTGTCGGTTTTGGTTTGTGGTTTTTTGTGGGGTTTTTGTTTTGTTTTGGTCAAAAGGCAACTGGCAACACTCCCACAGAGACTGTGAGCAACTTGGCATTCTCCCTTTCCAAGCAATACCACCAGCCAAACATGTAAACCACTGAATTAAACACCAATAGCATCAATGACGGAAGAGACATGAGCTGATCAAGAAAAAGTCAAATAATTTTCAGAGAAATTATGACTGGAAAGGGTTACAACATATCGTAAAGTTTGAATAAAGTGTACCATTGAATAGCTAGGCACAAAGTGAAATAAATAAAAAAAGTCATGTTATGTAAAGGTTATGACCACAGGATTACATGAGACAGGAGGGAAAAATGTGATATGGCTGGTTCTCGCATTCACATGAAACTTATTGGTAGCTGATGAGCCAACACCAAGCACTCCCTCCGAACTTCTGTTTGCAGATTTGCTGCCTGCTACTCAGTTAATGAGTTTCCCACATCCCTAACACAGACCTCAAACTATCAGATTCAGGGGGGGCGGGGAACAAAAACCAGCTTACAGATTGTACCATCGACTTTCTTACCATTTTCCTGCTTAGAGTAGTAGCAGAACTAGCTGAACTTATCCCAGTCATAAAAGGCAAAAATTAAAACCTCCAAAAAAAGTCTTTATTTGGTATTTACATTTTTCACAGTTATAGGTATATGAAATTCTTTCAGGGCAATTTTGTGAAGTCATTTTTAAATAACTGAACATTAAGTCCCTCTATTTCACTTCTTTAAAACAGATAAAATTTGTGCTAATTCACATCTTTCTTATGCTCTTCATCCAAACTAGTCAAATCCTGACAGGTGAAATCTTGACCACTGTTTGCTTCCTCTACTGAACTTTCTAGACCACATACACAAACATCACATGGTTTTAGCAGAAACTAATCGTCAAGTGCAAACACTGCACTGGAGCTTGCAGTTCTAATAAAGTTACTCTGGGCAACCAACACACACAATTTTAAATGAAGAGTATTCGTTCCGGTTTACATCAGATAATGGGCTGAGAAGCTTGCCTTGTGTTCTACTTGATCTTTCATCAAACCTCTTGCCAGAGCTAACTGTGACTCGGAAGATATCAAAGGCTTACAACTATGTGATACGGAAAATAAAATTGCCCCTGTCACAGACCTTATTTTCAGTCTTGAAGGTAAAGCAAAATAAGTATGATCTCCTTTAGATGGCTTCGAAAGCCATTCAGTTTTCATCTGCATACCACTATGTCAGCAACTTCACCATTACATTCTCATAAACCTATTAGATTTTTAATATAACAGCCTTGTAAAAGGTTTAAGTATCTGGGAGTGATATCTCTTGTGATATAACTAAACTGTTCACTTTTAATCTACAGCCTCTTTTGAAACCATTGAAAAATAGATCTTCAAATATGATACTTTAGTTGCAGCTGTATTAACTCGTATGATTTGATTAAGAATATTCTCTCCTGGATTTTATATTATCTTCAAGATCTTCCTCTTATTCTTCCTGCTCAGCTTAAGAAGAAGATTAATCAGATTTAAGAAACAGAAATAATCTAGCAAGGTAAGAGAACAAGGATCAACTTTTTAATATTTCAAAGAGACAAGCTACCAGGAGATAGAAAATTTCTGATTAGAGAGATTTATAGCAATCCTAAAATACACACAGAGCTGATTACATCACGAGAGAAGTTTAAATTCATCTACAGTAAGACAAACTACAGCTTCTCACTACTGTTCTAGTCCACTCAAATTTATGACCAGATTTGAATATAAAAAAATTTAATTATTATGATTTACCCATGTGCTGTCCTCACTGTAATTGCAATGTGCTCTCAAGTTGGAACAAAGCAACATGGATGAGGACATCAGGATCTGACATTTCAGTTACAGTAAATCTAACTTGACCCAATGGAATTTGTCGTATCTTTCAATTTATTTTAATAAAGAACATTCATTGTTACAAGCTCAATTATTAAAGACAAAAAAAGGATATACAATCATAAACTCAGTAAAATCAAGACTATACAAGCCTTTATTTAGCTAAATATTAGAGCAGTTTTGATTACATAAAGATTAATCTAAATGTTTACAAATGTGATGAAAAAGATAAGTCTTCCACTCTTTAGAGAAAACTGCACTGAATTGTTACAGATTGCAGACATATTTGCTGTTTAAACTGTGACTGCTTTTAAATAGACAGATCTTAAAACATTATCCAGAAGCAGCTGGACAAGCTTGTAAGACAAAAATATAAAACACCCATTCATAGTAAAGAAACCTGTAAAAGAATCTACTTTATATTGTCAAAACTCCATCTGCATCCTTTTGATCAGAAGAACACTGCTTCAAAACATCACAACTAAACTTCACCTAGTGGTTACTGAGCGCCGAGACTATCTTGCCAGCATGGTTATAAATATGACAGATAACTATTAAGCTGCTCTCTCCACAGTCTAACTTTATTGCCAAAATGGATGTTCATTCATGCAAGTGAAGTTCTGACATAACGAAGATGAGCGGAAGGCTTGGACCCTACAGCCAGATAGGATGCTGACTGTAAGCAAAAGAACAAACTATTCACCTTTGTGACTTCCCCATTTTGGTGAAAAGGGGTTAAAGCAAATGAACCAGTTTGAGTTGAAGATGACAGGCAGGATACACACACACGTTCAGATGTTAGTATTCCGAAAACCCACAGCCCCAGCTGGGAGAGGGTGAATGCCATGTCAACAGTCATATACTCAAGGGGTGTAGCTGGTAGAGACACAACATTCTCCAATTCCCCCCAAATACCCTTGCCACCCACTTTTTTCTGGCATACATGAACATGACACATGCACCTGACAGCCCTCTAAACTGAGGGTTACCCAGATCTTCAGAATAGGTCACATCAGAGATGACACAAACCCCAAGAGTTTAGTAGAGCGACTAGAACAAGCTCTGCTAGCTGCCAACAGCTTATTCTGCAGCAAGCGCTCATATGAGTGGCTATTAAACTACACTTGTAAACCCAAAACCTGCCTTTTTCTGTAATAGTTCCCTCAGGCAGACAAATCCTCAAATCTTATCTAGCCACTGTGTAAGAAATTCACTTCTTCCAGCTACAGGTAAAATAAATAACACACATCATGCTGAAAGAGGCTAACTGAAACCACAGCTGTAATAAAAATAAGAGTAATTCACAGTTTTAACTGTGCAACATTTAATTAATCCAAAGTTATAATTCTGTTTCACTGCCTGAATCTGAAATACAAAACACCCTGACTGTAACAAGAACTGAATACTAAAACTGATCTGCCTACCATTAGCATATACTGAAGTCTTGCTGAAAGCAGGCAGGTAATACATGCCGTCAAAAAACCCCAGTGTCAATACATAATTCAATCACTTTACTCTCTTTTCCCTTATCTTCTCTCCCTTGCCCACACATTCCTGTCTCCTTCACAGTACAGTGTTTCCCAAATGTGAGGCACATCTCTTCCAGGGCAGAAGAGGAGACAGCAAAAAGGGAGAAGCCACAGCACGTGCTCAGCAGCAGGGATGTGAACTTTCAAAAACAGTATTACGATGAAGAGCAGAACGCAGCTAGTACAACCTGACAAAAGATGATACAAATTGTTTGGAAAAGCATACAGGAAAAACAGTTTGGGAAGCATGAACTCAAGAGTTAGTCTTCTCAGAAAAAACTTTGGCTAAGGTAGCCCTGAAGAGAATAACTTGCCGTGTTCACTGCACTGTAAAGCTACCACAGTGCAACTATCTGAATCCAATGCAAGTCCGTGCTGTCACTGAAGGGAGACACCCCTATCCTCCCTGTCACCTTCCACCTCCTACCATGTCCCTCAGGGTGGCATAAGCATTCATGTCGCTGCAGCAATATGCACAAAGAAACCAGCCTGAGAACATGCCCAGCAAAAACATATAACCAAACATTACTTCAGCTGTGTTACTTCCTAGAAAGGGTTCCCCAGATAACCACACCAACCTCAGTGCTGATGGAAGGGAGAGGATAAACAGAAGTCACCAGCTGAAGGCAGTGACCAGCCAGCTTAAAGCAATCAACAAACCGTACCTCCTATGAGTTGCCAGTTAGTGAAGACCACCTGAGGAGTCCAGCAGCTAGGCTGGGACTAAGTCTTCTCCAAAAAGCATCTTCTCTTGCTATGAAAAGACAGATTTTAGAGGCCACCATTGGAAAAATCAGCTCCCTGTTTGGGCAGGAGATATTTCTCCTATACTAGAAAATACCAGCAATGAGACAAAAAAAAAAAAAAAGCTGAAGCTACTCAAGGTTAAAGAGTACAACTACAGACTTGTTTCAAGTCTTGGATTCAAGCATGATATCCCATGATGGTGGACACATTAAAAAAAATCAGAGTAAAGTAGGAAACTGCAGAAAGACTATACGTGAAAGAAAAGACCGACAAAAATAGTAAGAGCTGAAAATAATACAATTGTAAAGTATTCAAATGCTAGAAGAATGAGAGCCTAAGGAAGCATCTGACCATATGTACGCCAAGCTATCATTTTAATCTTACATAAACCCCATGCAGCTATGAAGGACAGCCCAATTTCTTCTTATCCTGCCCTCACTCTTGCACTGGCACCACCTTTCCTGTGAGCCCACATCATAAGCAGGATGATGGAACTGATCCTCCTGAAATCAGGGTGGTCTCACAGAGACAAGCGAGTTTCACAAGTTGTTTTTAACCATTTACACTTGCATTTCCTTACTCTTTTCAAGACAGGCAGCTTCACTTTTGCTTTCAACAAGTCCTAAAGTGTGCTTCAGCTTGTAATTTACAAAAAAGTTGTTGAAAAGCAGGGACTACAAAGAACAGAGACAAAACAAGAAACAGCAAAAAGTATCCTGGCTAGTCTCTGTTCACCGTAAGTTTTGCCAAACACTTTCACACAACCTACTTTTTTTGCCCAAAGCAACACAGCAGCAGAGGCCACTACACTGGGAAGGGTTTGCGTTTCAACCAAGCGGCTGAAAACTAGAAAACTGTAGGAGAAACCCGATTCCCTGCTCCAAAACCCCATTCCTCCCACACCGCTGACCCGCTCACGCACGCCGGTGAAAACCAAGCAGGCACGTCAACTTCTCCTCGGCACTGGCCGCCTCCACAGAGTTTGAAAGCACTCAGTCAAAAAAAAATAAACACAAAACCAAAAACCAAACCCAAAACCTCCCCCCCCCAAAACCAACAACAAAACAAAACAAGACCCCCAAAAAACCAAAACTACTTGAAAAGGCACACGGAGCGCCCGAAAGAGCAAAGAGGGAGCTGGAGGCGGCACAGTACGGGCAGGCACTAAACACCACCAGGTAATGCTTTCTAAAGTGCCCTGACACCACCACCACC
>NW_010545599.1:0-4869 GCF_000687285.1 Phaethon lepturus
CCTTCCCGAGTAACTCGGTAGTAAAAACCTCTGCTCCAGGCACAAGTCAAAAAAAAAAACCCCTCCGCAACCAAACAACTGGATGTCTAGAAAATGTGGTAGAAAAAGCTCAAAACAGAGTAACTCCCCTCAGGTCAGTATTTTCAGGACGTAAGGGAAGACCAAGCAGCCTAGCCGAAAAGAAAGGGGAAGCTTTAAGCTTCAATTTTTATGAAGTCTACAGACGGGCACAGAGCTTGCAGGAAAAAAAGTTGACAGTGCCCTGATTTGAAAATTGCTCATTACAGCGATCGGTGCGAGCATACGCGAGGAGCGAAACCCGAGGATCCGGCAGCAGCCGCGAGCTCACTCGCGCTCCAAGGAAGCCATCTGCAAACAACTCATCTGAAACATACTGCCCAGCGTTTTTTGTACGTGAACAATTTAGAAAACATTTGTTAGGGAAGAAATGAGTAAATTCCTGCTTCATTTATAAAGGAAGACGACAAAGTTAATGATATGGTTATTCCTTCCAGTTATTCTTCCATCTGTTTTGGCAAGCACAAAGGAACAAAGAGGTTGCCATGCAATGAGGCACAACGTTGTTTTATTATTTCTCACCGATCTGAAGGATCATTACTTGATCCTATTTGAAGCAAAAAGGGGCTCTCCCTTCCTGGATCACTCTTACCATAGCCGGCTCCAGCCATAACTGCCTACCAGGTGATCTGGCAGCTGCTGTATTGAAGGACTATGTTTTTAGTTCAGATTTCATTAATTTCTGGGACTAGCTCATCCTTTGGTGTATTCATATGTCTTAAAAGAGATTTCAGACCTGCAAGACTATGATGTCTATAGCAAGTCATGCATCAAAGAAAAGATGTAGAAATCCAGAGCTTCTTAAGGACAAAAAAGTCTCTAATTGGGCCGACTCAGGAGTACTTTGAGCTGTTTGTGCCTCATCTGCTTCACCTGTCCCGCACGCTGGTGGGAGAGGGGAGAGCAAGCGAAGGGATGCCTGTGGGCTCTCCTTTACCACTAGCACACATCCATAGCAAGAGTCCCTAGCAGTTAGTCAAAAATATCTAAAGCAATAATATGGAAGCATATGAAGTGCTGGTACCAACGATGCATTCTTGTTGGACAATCTTCCCCGTGGTTTCTTCGCAAAAATCTAAAACCTGGTTGTGGCGTGGCATAAGTGATAGTAGAGGAGTTACTATCAGTGTTGCTGCAACACAGATAATGTGGTGTTATTGTTGGCAAATTTCCCAGCACCTCTGAAAATATGCAGCAGCGCTGCCTAACATTTACGTTAAATTAAAAGTAAAACAAACCAAAAAAAGTCAACCAAAAATTCTACTGAAAAACCTCTGAAGGAAACAGACACCTGTTTGGGGGTTTTTTTCCCTCTTTTTTTTTTAAAGGATATGGCCCAAAATTAAAAAAAAAAAAAAAAAAAAGCAGTTTATGCTTTATTATTTTGTGATCAATACAGCATTTTCACACACAGTGTTGCCTCCCAGATGACGCCAAGTTGCTGTTTGATACCGGGGCAGGACAGGCTCCAAGCGGAGGAGTAGGTCCCTGCTGCTTTCACCTCCTTTGGGCATTGGTGTTGGACAAAGCTCCCTTCACCCGTCTGGGCATTTCCACCCACCACACGGGTGCCTGCTGGGGCGGCGGCGAAGCATGGGGCTCTTGTGTATGGGGTTCCCAAAATGCAGCTGGGGCCCCGGGACCCCACGGTTGGAGCCATCCAGGAGGAAAATCAATGCATGGAGCTGTGGGCTACAGGGAGAATCCCCAGCCCTGCAGGCTGTAACCCCGGGGCTCAGATTCACCCGCGCTGCAGGGGTAATATCCCAGCTCTGGTATCTGCTAGTGCCCTGAGGGACACAGCCCTCCTCTCATGACTTACTCAAAAACTGTACTGTACTATATTCCAATTAACCTTTATTTCTATATAACACCTGAAAAACCACAGCAGAGAGGCCCCATAGAAATAAGCATATTTGCAACAAGTTGGAAGACTAAATGTTCATCATGTAAAGACCTGGCTGTTTAATGGTCTCTCTCATACATCTTTAATTTTTGATATTTTTTTTTTAATTTAGAAGGGGCAGATACAGTTATTGGAATCACTGCTACCTTAAGTCCGATACACATAATCTAATAATCTAATCTCATGGTGCGTGATCCAGCCACGAAGAAGTAAAATGTCCTTTCGCTTCAATACTGCCTGTATACAGTTTTGTTTTCATATCTATATAAAGACAATATTTAAAAGTCCATTTTGCTTGCCTAGTTGACAAGGTCATTTTATATGCTCACTTAAGTCAGTATGCCATTTCACAGGCAATCCAAAGCTGTTATTATATACAATACTATACAAAAACTTAATTTACTTTTTATATCTTTGCTGTTGCATCTTTTTAATACCATCTTGCTTGTTTTCTCTTTGCAGTGTGAAGCATCAAGCACCGTTCCTCTGCTGAAATACAGACGCTTCTAGTTATAACCAACACTTGGGTAAAAACACGTTTTGTTTAGAAATGCATGTCGAGCTAGACAGACAAAACTGCTATGACATCAATACGGTATCATCATATCATATCGGGATAATATTGTCTACACTTTGTGGATGACACAAGTACAGCACTAATGACGCCTAGTTACAGCAAAATGCTCTCGGAACGATCGTGCCACCACTCTGCCTGGCTCTGTCTCTGCTTGACCGCCGCACCCCCAGGTTGTCGCCTCTGCACGCCTGAAGGCCAGGCACACAGAAAGGTCAATTTAATTCAGAAGTGAATTGCAAAGATAGTAAAGCAACCGCCTCGCAGTTACCTCCGTGAGCAACTGCACATACCATGTGCGACATCTTCCCTTCCAGCGCATCTCTGATGCCCAGCTTTGCATCCTCTGTGCTGAGCTAAAGCCGATCGCAGGACTTGGTCCAGCTCTGCCTTCATAGGGAATTTCACGCCGCCTCTGCTGGCTGTAGCATCTTGCAAGTGCCTGGGCACCCACACCTGCTGTGAGATGCTGATTTATTGGCTCCAAATAGGAAGGCAACACTCTAATCCTCCTCACTTTGGTGTGACTAAAAAGGCATCAGCCTTTCCGTGGTGTTTTTCCATCAGGCTTCCTCTGTTAGATGCTTTTTTCCAAGGGGGTTGTGCCAAAGGGCCTCTGGCTGCAGCTCTGCTGGGCTTACGCCTGATTTCTTGTGAGAAAGTGCCATCCCGTGGCTAAGTGTGAAATCCTTGCTACTTCGTGTCTGAAAACTAACGTCGGGCAAAGCCACCTCAGGTAGCTATAATCCCCGTACCACAGCACAGACGCGCTGCAATAAGGCCAATTGCCAACCTCCCGCCCTTGCTCGTCCCCAGCCTGCATGGCCTTTCGGCAGCAAACCTGAATTTCAGCAGTCCAGCTCCCGCATCTTCATTTGTTTCTGGCTTCCTCATAGTTTTACGTGAAAACTTAGTTTTTATTACGTGTCCACTGTTGTTCTTTGGGGGACAACTGTTGTTATTTTTCACTGTTAGCAAGGTCTGACTTAATCCCAGGGTTTGGAAGTTGAAGATGACATTAAAATAAACAAACTAAAGTTAATCACCACCCTACTGTATGGAGAGTCTCACAGACTTCATCTCAAACCAGGACTGTTGCTGAAAGGACCTTGGGCAAGAGTGTCCTGCCTCAAGCCTCTAATACAAAAGAGTAACAGAGGGATTTTAATGCTGGCCCAGATACTCAAAGTTGGACAAGTAGAGAGGATTTTGCCATTTTAAGTCCTGAGCATCAGTGGAAATCAAGCATGTTTAGACATTTTATTCACAAAAACAGAGAAATAGAAACCACTACCTTTATTTTTTATTTAATCCAAATTAAATTTTAAGCTGCTTCCCAGCAGGGCAGCCCCAGCATGTCCTGGTGCCCGGGGCCCTTCCCCTCGCTGGACTGCACCAGGGCTCTCAGCCCGTCTCTCCAGCCTGTCCTGGTCCCTCTGGCTGGCAGCACGGCTCTGGTGCGCCAGCCCCTGCTCCCAGTTTGGGGTCATCGGCCAACCTGCTGAGGGTGCACCCTGCCCCACTGTTCACGTAATTTAATTAGTGATGTTAAACCCAGTATTGACCCGTGGGCTACACCAGCGGTTACTGGCCTCCAACTAGATCACCACCCTCTGGGCTTAGTGCTCAGCCAGTTTTCAGTCCACGCTACTATTATAAACTCTAATCAATCCACATAAATGCTAGTAAGATTTTCTTTTAATTATTAGTCACACACACCTATGTTGAGCTATATTAGGGTCAAAAACAGTGCTGTGTCTGTAGTAACAGCAGGTCTAGCAAGGTAAATCCAGGAGAGGACTGGGTCCATTCACTCCCTTGAGAAATAGCTGAATATATCAGTACTATCTCTTAGCATATCTTACAGGGGAGATGTCTTTTATGCTTAGAAACCACAGGGATCTTGACATGGCAGACTCCTCAGGTACTGGTTGGCTGTTGGACTAAGGGATTACCTCAGATAAATGTGTTAAGCCCAAATTCGGGAGCAGCTGTTTTCCCCTCCTCTGTAAAAGAGTCTATAGGTAGGCCTTTAAGTTTCCTTAGCCAGGCCTTCTTGCGTGCTCTTTGCTGATCTTCTGTAAGCTTTGTCTGGTGTGCCCGATACTGAGCTACAGCAGCTGCCTCGTATACCTCCTTCTGTTTTCCCGTCAGAAGCCTGAACCCACCGTCACTTTGGGAAGAGTCTGCAGCGTACAGACAAAAGGGCTTTTTTCTCCTGGAAACCGCTTCGTTCTTCATTTGTGCAATCACCACACGTGTTGATTTGATCAGTTCAGAAGAAGCTGTGAAGGGATCAATATGCTGAACC
>NW_010545599.1:4900-19741 GCF_000687285.1 Phaethon lepturus
ACGACTTTACCATGACCACGGTGAGCTTTCTTTTCTCGCAGCAAACCACAAGTCTTGGGCCGTACAATGGAGGGAGCAGGGATGGAGGAATTCACAGTGGGTCCATGCAAAGAGTTTTTCAGCTTGAGCTGCAGCATTTTGGTTTCAAAGGGTATAGAAATTCTCTTCATTGTCAGAGAATCACTGTGCAGTCTCACACGTTGGAGCTGGACTGTCTGATCCTTTTTGTGTTGCAGAGGGTTTTTGTATATTTGTACCTTTTCAGGGCGGTGCTGCTGGGGCTCCCAAGGAGGTTCCCATGCTTCCCTGACTTCTGCAGTGTGCTTAATACTGGAGCGGACTGGGGCTGCCTTGCAGGTGTTCTGCAGCATGCTGACAGTTAAGAGGAACTTGTCAGGGGACACCAGACAACTTGGACCTCTTCTCTTTACATGCTGCAAAGTGGCTTCTGCCCTGTCAGCACGTGCAGGTGCATAGAGGGAAGGGCCATGTTCAGATTTGCCATCTGTTTCCAAAAATAAAATACAGTTGAAGTCAAGGATAGTTTTTGCGATCATTGTTGGCAGAGTAGTACTCTGAAGAAGACCAAGAATGTGTGCTGGACAAACAGGCATATGGACAGGCCAAGTTTATCTACAGAATGAGCAGTGGAGGAAGGTACAAGCCAGTGGTGCCCATTTCAGTTTGCTCAGCCTTAGCCTCGCTAGTGATGCTGCCAGCATCAGAGGGAACTCTGTCTTGGCTGACTGAGAAGTATTCGACCTACACAGATCAAACTAAAGTCAGATTCGATAACATACATTGTGTTCTGTGTGGACAGCTTGGTATCCACCTTGTTTGAAAACATGGTTTCTGAAAGGAGAGAGGTTCCCCACCACCTCTTCCCATGCATCCCTTTCTTGTCCTACACTTTGTGCATTGGGAAAAGGCTTCAAGACAAGTCAGTTCCTGGTAGAAATCCTTGAAGCAGCCAACACTTGAGAACCACTTTGAGCCATTACTGCTCAGAGCTGCATTTGAATTGGAAATCACAAGACATGCTTCATAGCCTAGCTTTGCTGTCTCAGGGGATGGAGTGACCTGTGCTGTATGACAGACATCAAGATGGATTGTGTGATTATGCCCTCGACTAAGAACTAGATGGGGATTATGACATAGATTGTGTAAAATGCTCAGTCCCGTGGCCTCACCACAGTGATTCATTCGTCACTTTGCTTTGCAATGTGACGAATTTTGACGCTGTTCGCGTATATCATTGCTTTGCAATACAATTCTGGTTTTCCAGGCTGGTTAACTGAAACTTCTGCCCTCTGGAAATGTATATCAGAGAACATAAAGTGTAGAAAGCCAGAATACAGCAAAACAAACTAGTGAAAATTACTACTTGTTCCTCATTCACAGAATTTAGAACTGTTTTATCTGCACATCCATATGACCCTGCATGTTAATTACAGACACCAGGAGTTCGGTGTTAGAGACTTCGGGTTGGTACAGCTCTTCTGAAGTAAGATTTCAGAGTATGTCTTAAACATTAAGATCCCAACAGATCCTGAATATAAAACCTGAGAAAAATCAACTTGAGACAAATGCCATATGGCCACAGACAGTGTTTGTGATCTCAGTACTATCTCATTTTCAAGTTTCAGGTTGCCACATCGTTGCTGGCTGAGGCAATTGACATTTTTTTTTTAAACAAATTTCTGTGTTATTGCTACTGATTAAATAACAACTCCTTGAATCAATTTTGTGCACAATTCTCCTACACCTGTTAAAGAAATCAAAAAATAGAAGAAGGATACAGTAAAAAATAGATACCTAGATACCAGAGAACTAGGCTTTGTAGCTCGAGCTGATCACTTGGCCTGTTTGACTGATCTAAAGCAGCTTCTGTAGCCATCACGGACTCTGCAAGTGATCTGTTTTACCCTGCAAACCTTCCAGACATGGGCCTGTCTTCTAGAGATCCTTACCTTTCGGTTAATCCATCCAGTTATCTTAGGCGCACTTCTTTGGAGAATTACTGTTTTACCTGGCTGCAAAGAGTCCTTACCAGTCTCTGCTAGGATTCTTGCAGAATGCACTCTTGCGGACTTTCCCGAGGCAAAGGCATGGGGTTGTGTGGTGCCAGGAATGAAAAGCTTTTTCTGCCGCTCTGCCTGAATACGAAAAGCCTTTTCGATCTTGAGAAAAGGCTGCTGTTGTGGGCAAGCTGCTGATTTCATCATTTCGTAGCAGAGCGCTAGAAAACAGAAGAAAAAGTCAGCTCTCAATTTCACTGGTGTTAATTTTTTTTTTAATTAAATAAAATCTTTGTAACTCATGGGATTTCAAGTCTTTGGTTACTATTTTGCCTATTATCACAACTTCTAAATGTCTAGATATTAGAAATAATCCAGAGATACTTATTAGCAGAAAACCTCACAGAATTCAAAGATGACAGCAAATGTTGATTTTTTTTTAAAGTATTATGTATACACAACCCATACTTTTTTGCTACTGAAATTAGAATATAGTGCGCTCCCTGTTTGTTGCTTGTTTCTATAAACTGTATATCTTTTACCAAGTAGAGCTGCATCAAGGAGGTTAGCATCTGATGGCCTTAACAGCATGAAAACTTTCTTAGCCCATCAGTTTATCTGCAATACACAGTTTGATTGTAGAGCTGAAATATTTGTGATGCATACTGTATTAAATAACTACTGAATTTAAAAAAATAACATCAGTTTTACAATTTAAAAGGTGCCTGCTTATGTGCAGTTGCATTTCCCGGTGACAGCAGATCCTCAATGCAGGTGTCCTATGACTTTCTAGAGTATTTTCTAATAAATAATTCAAGCACTGAGTCAGCGGCATGTTTCCGTGCACACCAGCTGTAAGAATATGAATACTACTACTGATTCTCTATTACTCAGTTAGAAAGTGACAGTGCCTGTCTTGAATTTATACCAAACCTTTCTAAAAGGTACAAAGGTTTTACAAAAGCCTAGAAATTACAGAACCATTGAAATGCAACAGCACATCTACCAGACTGCGCTTTGAAAAAGCGGAAAGCCTGTATATTGATTAGGATGAAGGCAGTGGGTACTTGAAATTAGAATCATAAAGGTTGGAAAAGACCTTTAAGATCATCACATCCAACCACCAACCCAACACCACCATGCCCAACTATTTCTAACTCATTTTAGAAAACGATGCAGGTGTATTGCAGAGGCTGTACGTAGTACTTTGAGATGCTCCACAGCCTTTTGGTGACCGGATCCAGCAAGACAGCATGAGCTGGTCAGCATCTCGTGTCTGCAGAGCAAGTCGATGCATCTGGCTGACGCCATGGCGTTTCGTTCGCTGAAGGTGAAGCGGTGTTCTGCTTGAAATCCTGTTGTGCTGGTTTTTCTTCCCCACTGTCTCTCGGTCAGCCTCTAAGGTATAGTCCCACCTGACATCCTCAAACTGGAACATCAACAGACTCGTTGGTGAATTGATCACCATCCTGGAGAAGGGAAGGAAAAGCAGAGTTAAGAGTTAGAAGCAGAGTCATCAACACAGCAGTTACTACCCAAGGGGCCCATTTGCTTCTGTGCAATTCAAAACTGGAGGATGCTTAAGCAGATCCAAGATAACCGTCACTTGTTTAAGGAAGTAGTAGCAATTAGTCCCATCAGTCAGACGCTGTACATTTTAACTCATACTCTGTACGAGCTCTACAGGGCTCTTTTCAGTCAGCTCTAGAGCAAAATTAGTTTTAAAATAATTAGAATGGAAATTGCCAACAGTGGACTGAGCTAGATGAGTGCAATGCCAAAAGGAAACTGCGGGTACCACATCATTAGGGTCATTTAAACCTAAATTGGAGTGGTATTCTGGGTCTGGTTGGGATGGAGTTCATTTTCTTCATAGCAGCCCATATATTGGTGTGTTTTAGAGTTCTGACCAAAACAGCAGATAACATGCCAGTGTTTTAGCTATTGCTTACACAGAAGCTAGGAACTACATTTATTTAGACATGCAGAAGTAAAGGAACCTGGAAGTATTTTCCATGATTGGCTTTTATAAAGAGACAGTAGGTCAGGGAACAGGTAAAGGCTTTGTCAGGTCTTAGCTTGATTCTCCAACCTCTTAACAAATTTGGGTTCTGAATGCAGTTTTACAGTTGGATCTATATCTTAAGTTGTATAGAAACAGAAAATTTTAGATTGCTGAAAGCACTAATCAAACCTATTTTCAGCCATTGTAGTGGAGCCCTTTAAAACTTATTTGTGAGAAGGACAATAAAAGGAAAAATACACAATTCTTTCCATTGCAATGTAAGCTACCTAATTTGGCTCAGAGGCTGACTGCAGCTGTTGTCATTGTCATGGTTTAGCCCCAGCCGGCAACTAAGCCCCAGGCAGCCGCTCGCTGACAGGGAAGAGAATCGGAAGAGTAAAAGTGAGGAAACTCATGCTTTAAGATAAAGACAGTTTAATAGGTAAAGCAAAAGCCACACACGCAAGCAAAGCAAAACAAGGAATCCATTCCCCACTCCCCACGGGCAGGCAGGGTTTCAGCCATCTCCAGGGAAGCAAGACTCCATCACGCGTAATGGCTTCTTGGGAAGACAGACGCCATCACTCTGAACGTCCCTCCACCCCTTCCTTCTTCTTGGTCCCAGCTTTATATACTGAGCATGACATTATATGGTATGGAATATCTCTTTGGCCAACCTGGGTCAGCTGTCCCAGCTGTGTCCCCTCCCAGCTCCCCATGCACCCCCAGCCTGCTCACTGGCAGCCCAGCACGAGGAGCTGGACTGTCCTTGACTGCTCAGCAACAGCTCAAAATATCAGCACGTTATCAACATTTTCTCATCCCAAATCCAAAACACAGCCTCACACTATCTTCTGTGAAGAAAATTAACTCTACCCTGGCTGACACCAGGACAGTCACCAACCTGTTTCCTGCAACATAGAAGGAAGATATGGGGTCCCCTCTGCTGTTGGCCATCAACACTTTCAGGCAGCTTCCAGTCAGGTAGTTAAATATACGAATCTTTCCATCAGCACAGCCGCTGATGACTCTGAGATAGAGGAACTCCAGAGACAGAACTTCCCTGAAAAAAACAACATGTCAGCATTGGTACATTCATCATGCTTTCACTGGGAGACATGATCTGCTACCCCTTATGTCCTGGAAGGGATGCAAAGGTCTGCCTCCATCAACAGGCTAAACAAAGAAGCTCATTGATATAATTAAAAGGCTGACTAGTGAAGTCCTTCAAAATCACTCCATGTCCAAATCAACGCAGCACATCCTCAGAGCAACCAGTGTGGTTATGGCCAGCTGCTGCATTTTAAATTTCATTTTTATGAAAGTAAATGAAAACAATAAGATGCTACAGTTTTCAGAGTTCTGATAAGCAATTAAAGTATTAGAAAACAATATACTATACAGTTGGTAGGGTTCAGCATGTAACTCAGCCACCTCTGACAAAGCATCTTATCTTGACCAGGTAGCATGATACCCTCTTGCACACAGGTTGGGATCCTTGAAATACTGGACTATGCACTGTCAGTCTTCCATCATCCCTGTTTGTGAACAAGCGGTTGCATATTTGCATTTCAGGTTGTTAAAGGTCTTAACTGACAAACTGGTTGCGACCACGTAGCACCTGACACCGTTTTAAAGATTAAGATCATTGACAGTGGCGGTATTTCAAATCCTAAGACTGATAATTAAGGCATTTTGTGTTCCTATAAGGGAGACATTTTCTTTACAGTTTTAGTGGGCTGTTGAATACAACTCGGAACACATCCGATTCCTACTTAGGGTGGCGGAAAGCTATTAGGCATCTCTTGAGGTTTCCCAACATGCTCCATCCCAGGGCGTATCCGTCGGTGCTTCCTGTGACTAGGTGCCACTGATCAAAAGACAGGCACTTCACTGGGCCTTGGTGCCCCTCTAATGTCTGCAAAATAAAAGACATAGGTGCAACGCTGTCAGCAATCTGGATGTAAACATGCCAAGATATCTTACGGCATTCGCCATACCAGCCTCATATACTACATTGTAGTTTTATCAGGTGGTATTATAATATACCAATACACCCTCTGGATGACCGTGTAGTTTTATAGTCACAAGAAATATTCTGGGCTTGTTGCTGATGAGCTACTGGCATGGAATCAGCATACATTTTCCGTCTTTACTACACATGCTAAATATGTGTTACCACGCTGAGACTTTTGTCATCTGTTGAATGTTCACCAGGAGCAGAGAGTGGACTCCCCTGACTATCATGGAAGGGGCAATTGCAAACTTCGCTCAGCTGGAGCTGGGATCTCTTGCATCTGAGATGTGTCTCAATTTGCAACACTCTGTCCTCCAGGTAGAAGGAGCTTCACTCCTCTCAGCTGCGGACTAATCCTAATTCTGGACACCTGCAAAGGTAATGAGCAGTCTCTGCCCCCAGTCTTTAAATTGCAGAGCAGCTCTCCAGCTGCTTCAGCTTTATACACCATTACCAGTTTTGAGAGCAAGTTGCATATTTTGGGCAAATAGATGATACGTCCAACCCTGAGATCTGTTAGTCAAGCCCTCCCACGCTCTTCCCAGGTTCTGAATGTTTCTGCAGGAGCAGGGATGAATATATCTACAGAGAACAAGTAATGATGGGGGTAAGCAAAATCAGAAATCTATGCTAAACTTGCACAGAAGATTTTTGACCACTCAGCACAAGATTATCCACCGAAGAAGCTTACTTTGATCAGGGTGCCCGTAGCAGCACACCAGACTTTCACCAGCCCTCGGTCACACCCACTGACAACACGGGTGCCATCCATTTTAACTACCCAAACAGCGCTGCTGTGCTTCAGAGTCTTGAGACATTTCCCACTCTCCAGGTTCCACACTGTTAGGGGCAAAGGGGAGAAATACTAAAAATTAAAAATACATATCCCCCAATGATAAGTTTTGCCAAGTACAACATGAATTAAAAGATACTGTTGGAATTACAGTTGCACCTTGTACCTGCAGCTCTGCATGTAGCCAAGTGTTGACTTAAAAAGTATAATTGCGTGGCAAAAATTTTAAATATTAAATTTAAAATTTTTTAAAAAATTTAAAGTCCAGAAAATAGCACATCCCTATTCTATAAGCTAATAATAAGGAAACGTCTGGCAAAGCTGAAAGTCGATACCATTTTCCCAAAAGTTGGTCCAGCCCTATAGCCACAAAGCCATTAAGACTGAATAAAAGCAGAAATAATGAGAATTTATTCAATGACACAGAGACCTTGCGTGTGCATGTGTCCACAGCTTGGGCTGTTCTGGAAGCAAAAATACGAGACGCTAAAATTCGCCCTCCAATTTATAGACTTATTTTCATACTTTCACGCTGCATGTGTCTCACTCATCACAACTCTCAAGTGCTCTGCCCGTTGCTCGCTGCTATTTGCCTTTGTCTGGGAAGCTGCTGGCCTCGGCTCTCACCTTTCACCATCCCATCCCTGGCCCCCGACACAAACTGTTCTTCATGCAGATCCAAGCAGGTGATTGTCCCACAGTGACCGTTGAAGATTTTCACACAAGCACCACTGTATATATTCCAGCATCTACAAAGGACCAACGGGAAAGGGAAAACAGTGATTAACTTAACTGATGGCTTATTAATCTTATTCTTTCTTTACCACTTAACAGGCCCAGCATTTCTCCCATACACACCAGGCTAAAATCAGGAGTCATTCCACAGAGGTGTCGGAGGATTTGGAACAATCAAGTCAGGTTCAGTATTAAATTTTTACCCATATACTTTGTTCTTTTACCTCCAAACTGCTTCTAAGCATGTGGCTAGATTTCACCTTTGGCGTGGTTACCTTCAGTTAACCTTAAAACGTAGAGCTTTACAGACAGGATTGTTTTTTTACTGACTGCTGCCAAGATAATTTCTGTTGACTTTGTTTAGAAAGCTCAAGCCTGCACTTAAACAAACAGCCCTTCTGGAGTGGGAAGAGCAGGGAGGACAGAGCCCGAGTCAGTATAACCTCCCTTTTTGTTAAATGCTGCCTTTGATGAAGCTGTGCAATTGCCATGCCAGAGCTGGACGACCTGCTGTTTAGCTTTTCATCCCTCATCATGATACTTTGGAGATTTAGTGATAGATAAAGTTGTAAGAGCTGATCATCTCCACCCTTTGTTTCAGGGTGCACTCCCTGGAAGGGAGCAGCCGTACAGCAAGGTACCAGGGTGTTGACCCCGCTTAGTGCAACAGGCCTTCCAAAATGCCGCAGAGAAACCCAACCTCCCTGATGCTGACCTTAGCAAGGCCAGAATCTCGCTGCAAGTGCCTATGGGAAACATAGCTGGTGTTTTAAGACGCTTTAGGGAAACCTGTGCACCACTTATCTTCCTATTTACCTTTCAGTACTGGGTGGAACTAGGACACAGAAACTGTCTTGTGTGAGTAGCGAATGTGTTTCCTTACCTACTGTCCTTCATTACTCTAATGAAAATGATAGGAAGGAGGATTCCTAATGATTGGGGTGAAAGGATTAAAGTTTCACAGAATCATTAAGGTTGGAAAAGACCTTTAAGATCATCAAGTCCAACCACCAACCCAACACCACCATGCCCACTAAACCATGTCCTGAAGTGCCACATCTACATATTTTTTGAACACTTCCAGTGATGGTGACTCCACCACCTCTCTGGGCAGCCTGTGCCAATGCCTGACCACCCAGTAAAGAAATTTTTCCTAATATCCAGTCTTAGACCTCCCCTGGCACAAAACTTGAGGCCATTTCCTCTCGTCCTATCACTAGCTAGTTGGGAGAAGAGACCAACCCCCACCTCACCACAACCCTTTCAGGTAGCTGTAGAGAGCGATAAGGTCTCCCCCTCAGCCTCCTCTTCTCCAGACTGAACACCCCCAGTTCCCTCAGCCGCTCCTTGTAACACTTGTTCTCCAGACCCCTCACCAGCTTCGCTGCCCTTCTCTGGACACACTCCAGCACCTCAACATCCTTCTTGTAGTGAGGGGCCCAACGCTGAACACAGTGTTCAAGTACTCATTTTTCCTAGATTTGCCAAGGGGCTGGTATCCCAGGGCACAGTCCCCGTGCTGCTCACCTGATGCTGAGATCAAAGCTTGCGCTGAGAACAAACCCTTTCTTCTCATTGAGGAAGAGTGCTTTGATGCTCCCAGCGTGGCCAGAAAGCGGAGGAAACACTTCTTTCATCCCTGACATACCAAGAAGCCTCACTTTTCGGTCTGCAGAGCCAATGGCTACCAAGTTTCCACCACTGTAATGGATTATTCTGCTTCGGTCTGATCTGGATAAGAAACAGTGACTGAGGTGAGCTTTAGCCAGCTAACAAGGTACAACAGGTCTAAGACCATGACATGCATTCCTCTGATCCTTAATAGTCCTCGTTGACGGGCAGTACGCTTAAATGCGTGAACTCTTTGCAGGACCCCACAACCAAGGTCCATAGTTTTGCATAGCCGTGTTTGCATCTGGAGGGTAAGCTTAAAGAGGGGAGAGGGCTCCTCCCGGCCCCGTATCGCTTGTGGGGATCTCACTGTGGATCACTAACCCTTATGTCTTTAAAAATGACTTCCCTTGGTATCTTTATAAATAACTGGATTTGAAACGGAGGATTTCTTAACAGTGATGCTGAGAGACCCTTCTCCAGCCATACATTCCCACAGGAGGATCGCAAGGAATAGGACAAGTTTTCAGAAGCCACTCTTTGGCCCTGCAGCCGGGTACTCTACTCACTGGTCTGTGAGGACACGAATATTGTAGGAGCCACAGAAGACATTTCTCTCTTCCAGCTGAATCGTGTCAGTTTGCAGATCATGGTAGGCTGCCTGCAGATTGGTTTCCTCCTCCTGATGGGAAGAGAAATAGGGAAACGTAAGTCAGGGAGCGGGGAATGCAGCATTATTCCATAGTATTAAAGGTATCAGGTTGGGTCTCAGCGCTACAGTGGGGACAACAGAGGCGGAAAGTGTTGGTAAGGAACACCCGGAGTGCAGGAGCTTCCTGGTTAGTGCAGAAATGAGGGTTGTCCCCATGCCACGTTCTGTGGCAAAAGCAGCAGACCAGACAGCTGCCCTCTATTCTTTGGGGAAAAGGCCATGTCCTCGTGACGCTGCCCATGTCCTCGTGACGCTGCCCAGCCTTGCCAGCACCTCTGGCCTCAGGGCTATCCATGCGACTGCGGGGGACACAGTCAAGGCAGGAGTTCAGGGACACAGGCTCCCTCCCATGCAAGAAGGGGCTGAGGAAACATCGGTCCGTACAAATTGCTCACAATGGTGCAAGCCAGAAGCAGGAGTGGGAGAAGAGCAAAGCAACCCCGAACTCAGTCCTGTCTTCCAAGACCACCGTGTCCTCCTTCTTCCCCAGGACCTGAAATGCAGGATCCCTGGAAGGCAAACGACTTCCCACATACCTCTGTTTTACTTATCCAGTTGTGGCCTTCCACTTCCATGACATATCCCTCTTCATTTAACTGCGGAATTGTCACATCAACAGTTTTAGCATAGTTTGAAAGCGCTCCTCTAGGGCACAACCCCTGGAATAAGCCAGCAGAGGCAACACAGTCACTGCAGAGCCCGCACGCACAGAGGGTGCTGCTCACGTGTTGATGCTTCAGCGTCTCCATGGGATGCTGAAGTTACACGCAAAGCTGAGCTGCACACATTGGCTTCCTGTTATTTTTTAAGAGATCTGGCTCGCCTTCACCACTTTGTTGGTATAAGGTTTAACCTCTTGTTAAAAATAATTGCTTTTTGTTTTTTTTTCCAAACTCTAGCTTAACCTTTTATTAAGCTGCAAAACTCCATTTCAAAAGAAAAAAAATTTCAAAGCGCATCTCATCTTTGGTGAGCCCTCCATTGATTGAGAATCCAAACCCACTGAGATAAGAGGCTCTCGAAATATCTTTATCAATATCTAAGATTCATTTTTAATGTGTGAAGCCTTCCATTAAGCCTTCTTTGAATGCTAACCCGGAGCTGAGATTTCCATGCTCTCTTCACAAATCAAAGCATGAAGAGACCCCTAACTTTGCCTCTTTGGGGATTTACCTTTACACTTAGCATGACCCCATGGCAGGTCTGTACTAACCAGGACAAGCCTTTCCTAGAAGTTTGGCTTTACTGTGTCCCAACCACCAGCTCTGACTTCTCACAAAGAAACCTAGCGTTCCTGTCTTCCTACTTGGAGCAAATAAAGCTCATTGTTCCAGCTGCCTCAGGGAGCCATGGTAGCTCTGCCCAATTTCCACTAGCGCCTGGAAGTCCAGTATTTGCATTTGTGACCAAACGCTGTTTTCTTGATTACAAGAATGTTTTGATCCATTTTTAGAGTTGCAAGTTCTCTAAAGATCATTAAAGGCTATTCTGTTGTGCTGACTTAGAATCATAGAATCATTAAGGTTGGAAAGCACCTCTAAGATCAAGTCCAACTGTCAACCCAACACCACCATGTCCACTAAACCATGTCCCAAAGTGCCATGTCTACAAGTTTTTTTGAACGCCTCCAGTGATGGTGACTACACCATTTCCCTGGGCAGCCTGTTCCAATGCCTGAGCACTCTTTCAGGAAAGAAATTTTTCCTAATATCCAATCTAAATTGTGACAGTATAAACATCTAACCTGGCTCAGCTCTGCAGATGGAGGAAGAAAGAACAAGGTGAAGTTGAGAGGTGGCCTCCAGTAAAGGCACCTCATCTAAAGGCTTGGGCAGTAACAGAGAAACACTCTTTTTAAAGTGCATAATGGCAGCAGAAGCACAGACATCATACCTGCAAATACAGGATCTTCTCCTGTACTAGGCTTTGACTCACACGTTCCCTCTTGACTTCTTTGGCCAGAAAAGCCCAGCATCTACTCACAGCAGCACATGCCTTGAGGGATTTTTGATCCAAAAGCGCTGAGGAATTAAGAGACAGATTGACAAACCCCTAGACACACTAGAGCCCATTGGTTACCCTTACAGGAAACCACCCGTGGAAAATCAGAGCAGCTTTACCCAGGATGTACATGGACAGGTGAAGTGGCAGGCAGCGAATGAAGTCCTTGGGTGGGTTGACATTAGAGGGTGTCTGGAGAGATGCAGGAACCACAACATCCTCTTGATCGGCTGAGGACATAGCAGGTGAGCTGTTCTCTGCATCAGAACCCTCCTGGATGAGGCACTCGGTGTTTTGGGGCCAGAAGCACATTGCTGGTGGTGGACCACCTAGAAGTGGAGATATTGACAGAGAATTGACAGTCTTGCATGCACTCGAGCTTCGGTGGCTATTAACAGTACTGTTGTTAGTAATGCTCTGCAAGAGTTGGTTGATCTTAATCTGACTACTCTTCTGCTAACCCCTTTGGTACTGTACCATCCGCCAGAAAATGCTGAATCCATACAGTGTCTTGCCGGACCGTTCACACCAGTGGGGTTGGAGGGCAGAGAATGACAACTCTTCCTGCTCACCACCACCTGAAGGGTAGCGAGGGCTCTTCACAGCTGGAAAAATCAGGTGGTCCAAGGGGCCACAGGAGACGCTGGGTGGGCTTGGTGGGGATGGAATGGGACAGTTCTCCCTTTACAAACACACACTCTACTTCTTCCACCTCTATCTACAGCAGTCACCAGCATGGGAGGGTGTCTGTCCCAGACACTAAGGCAGGATATCAAAACAGCCTCATGGCAAGGACATAGCACTTCTTTCCTGAAAAGAGTGGAAAACCTTCTCTTCCTTTAGCCATTAGATTTTCTTCAGTAAAAATATGACTTGGGTTATGACATTGCAGAAGGAGAAGAAGAAAGGGGGACAAATTTCTCTCTTGCCCCCAAGATAACGGAAGGGTAAACACAGCTAACACCCTTCTCACATCAGTAGTTTTTGCTGGTGTCTATCTATACCTCCGGGCATCTTTGCCAAACTGCAACCCAGGTTGCAACACCAGCCACAGTGCTACCTTCTGAAATTCAGGTTGTGCTGGTGGAAGACCTTAAACCTGACAGAACATCTCAGTCCATGCCCTCCTCAGGAGCAAAAGGAGACACACTGTCCTACATCTCTTTACCAAGAGCATCCCATCAGCACCTCAGCAAACTTGGGAAGTAACTCAGAGCAAAGACAAGCATCCGTCGAGTGGCATCACCTCCCCTTACACGGCACTGCTTTGAACGTTCCACCTAATTATTGCCATGGTCTGCCATGCTTTTTTTTACCCCCAAAGCAAACAGAATTGTTCCTAGGCAGTGCCAGTTGTTAATGTTCTGGGACGAAACCCCGTAGATTTTTCCCAGAATTAAATACTCAGGTAGTGGTACCCATCTTACTAAGCTGGCCAGTTCTTGCAGATGAGGTTTTACTTTTAAGGGCTGTGGAAGAAGTGCTAGCAGACCATAGTGGAAATCGAGCATGGGCACTGGGCTGAGGACAGCCGTCTTCATTGAAGCTGCGTTGGGATTCAGCAGATGGTCCACCAACATCATCTTCCTCTGAAAGAATTAAGCAAAGAATCAAACCTTACAATCACAGTAGGTTTCTTGGAGCTGAATTAGAAGACTGCAGAATGTAGAATAGCATATTAAGAATCTAATAAATAAATTATGCTATATTATTTATTCTATCCCTTCTAGCTATACAGAATTAGTCCCTTCAACACTTTCTTCAGTATGGGTTTCATTACTTAAAACATTCCACTCACAGCCCCCGCGCCTGAGATGCATTGCCCAGAAGAGTTCATGAGGAAGTTTCTTTCATTACGTTTGTTGTCATCCATACTTCGCTATAGGCTATATTCATCTCCCCTTCAATGGTCACCTCATTCACAGGGTTCCTGCACGCTGGGGCACTCATACAGGCCAGCCCCGAGTCCCACCTGGCCCCATCTCCTGCTGTCAGGAGCACCCCATTCCTTCCACGACCTGTGCTCGCCCCTGCCTTTGCCCACTCGTGTCCTGCAGCTGGAAGGATCAGAGATCGAAACGATACCAGATTTACTGTATTAACCAGAAGGTTAATAGCACGTGGCAAATCAAGCCACAACTCATAGTTATGTTGGATGGGCTGCTCCTTTCGGCACTGACCCTTTGTACCACCTGCACAGGGAATTTGCCATGTGCAATAAAATAAAAAAAGAGAGGGGAACAGCCAGAGCAGCAGTGTCGGGAGGGAACCCAGCTGGGTAATGCTACCTCCACCTTAGCATCACCCCCAGACCACGGTGCTTGTACCCTCGGGGTGCACAGCCTGGACACCTCCTCCGGCTGCAGGCTGGCCCAGAGCACACCCCGAAAAAGCTCAGAGGCAGGTCTCCATCTCCGGGACGAGCAGCTAAGGGTGACCGTGGCACGCCATGTTCCCCAGGGGACACGAGACACGCTCACGGACACTCCTACTGCTCTGCGAAGAGCGGCCCGTTCCCCAGAGGAGGAAGAACACGGGCTGGGTGCCATTCCTCTCCACCAAAGCAGTGCTCAGTAGTTGCTGACCCTGCAGGGAAGGGTCCCCTAAAAGCCACCCACAGTGCTGGGTGGCACCGTGGTGACGTCCTCCCGGCTAGCGCGCGGCCAGCTGCTTCCAGTTCGCCTTCGGTTCAGCCGCTTTACGGGTCACAACTGGGAGAGGTCCGGAGCGTTTGTGGCAGCTCGGGGGATCCGGCGCAGCCCCAGCGAGGCAGCGGCCGCCTTCCCCACGCTGGTGGCTTCCACGGGAAGGGAAAACCAGGGAAAAGCACCACTGCCTCGGCGCCCCCGAGCACCAAACCCCGCAGGCCCGACCGTTTTGGTCTAGGTGCGAGTTTTTTGGTCCACCGTTTTACCGATGACCAGTAAACGAAGCATCACCTGTGGGGCC
>NW_010545600.1:0-11781 GCF_000687285.1 Phaethon lepturus
GCCCCCCGGGCCGGCCCCAGTCGGCCCCGCCGCCACAGGCCAGGCATCTAAGGGCCGGCAGGACGGCTCAAGGTGGGGGTTTATTTTGTTTAGTTTTGCTGGGCTCTTTCGTGCCTCCCTCGTTAGTAGGTGAGTCGGTTTCGTGTCCAGTCAGGTTCGCTCCCTACAGAAAGTTTTCAGAGCTTCTTTATACATTGGGTTGTCTGAATCTTTTCATTGTTGCTTCTCAAGTAGGTGGCCTGACAGCGAAGGTGCAGCGCGGTGGTTGTGACGGTGTCTTTCACAGCATGGCATGGGAGCCTGACCACTTCACAGTTAGATCCTGTTGAGTTCAGTAGCTATCGCTGCTGTTCACAGCACCCAGAATACCCCGTCGCCTTTGGTTGAGCAGTCGTATCTTGCTGCTTCACTGTATACAAGTATCTTGTTGGCTTCGATGGGATGTATCCCACGATAACAATTTGATTCATAGGATATGACATGTTCTGCCTACTCCTGCTGTCACATGAAACTCAAGTCATTATCCTTGAGGACTTTTAGTACCGCTTAATTACTCTGAACTACTTGGGTAGCAAATTAAGCAAGAAAGGGCACATGCACACACATTGAGGGAAGAGTCATAGATATCTCAAAGAGCAATATGGGCACATCACAAGAGTGCAAACAAGAACGGAAAAAGATACCACTGCTGTTTGCAGTGCAGAAACAGTAGATGCAATCAATAGCACTAACCATGCTCAATAATGAATGTGACTGCATGCATTAGGCAGACTTCTGACACATCAAGTTAAAACTGCACACCAAGCCTCTTCCCACAGGGATTTAGAGTCATGAGGCACTTCCTTATTTTACTAAATTTTTTTCTACGATCTCGAGTTCTGCTTCTTTTCCTATCCACAACAACTGTTGTCAGCAGCTGATGCAGGTCAGTATTGATCCACTGCTCAGGACTGACTACTTTTATGGAATTGGGTGTTCTCTTTGGATCCTGCCTCAATTCAATGACATCTGCTAGATATTCTCAGAGGATGCTTCACCTCCTCCCCATTCATCATCTCCCATTATGTTCTCAAAAGACATATGGTAGATGTTCTCAGAGCCTGTTTTATCCCTTTCTTTTTCATCCTTTTCCCTCTGATGGGTTTCAAAATTAATTATAAGTATCCTTCCAAAACAGGCAGAGCTCTTAGGCTGTAGTCCTGCAGTAACAGCAAACACGAGATGTGGGGAACTGGGGTTTTAGACAGTTTTCAGCTTGAAAGGATTCCAACCCAACTTTACTTCCCAGGCAATGACCTGTTCAGCATTTTGAAAGAGATGGTCTGTACTCAGGGAGCATCTTAAGGCTCAGTAGTCATGGCTCATGTTTTGTTTCTGTAACGTGTTTTTTTTCTGTTGAGCACAGTGTGAAGTACAAGAGTCCTTTGAATACTCCGTATTATGTTGTATCTCCCTCTTTTCCCTGTCCCATGGCTCCAGCATTCTTTCAGCGCACAGCAGTGGGTGGTGGTTAGAGCACTCTTCCACAAAGCATGGGGTTTGCTCTTTCAGACCGATGGCTACAGAAACCAGCTTTTCCACCTTATGTGTAAGTAGTATAATGAGTATGCTATTAAAAAAAAAGGTGTGTTAAGCTTCCTTTGTTGGATGTAGTTCAAAATGTTTGTATTATTTCCTCCTGCATTTGAAATGAGGCTCGTGCTGCGTAAGTTAGCTATCTGAAAGTAAGGAATCTAGTTCAAAGGTACAGTCTCAAATTGCATCTAATTTCAGGGTAACTACAGCTGATAGAGAATGTAGCAACAGTGTACTCCTTGTGCCCACAACTATGTGCTGCCACCACATTTATGGTATTGGATTTGGAATTTGATCCAGTTCGTTTGTGGCTGCACAACCAGCTGATCCAGCCGAAAACTACCTCACTGCAGAAAGTTCCCTGTTGGGTCATGTCATTCATCTGACTCACCTTGCAGTTAGATCCCAGGCAAGGGAAGAGGTGGGAAGGCATGGCTGGGACTCTATTTCACCAGACTGGGTCAAGAAAAACAGGCACGTCCAGGGGATTATTCATCTGTTCTATTTCAGACCTTGTTCCAAAGACGGCCTCTGCAACAGTCTGACTCTATTGGAGGAGCTTATCTGCCCAACAGTTCTCTGACTTAGGACTTGTCTCCAGACAGCCTCATAGCAAGTTTTAAGTAGGGTGTTTTTTAAAAATATGTGCTACTTTTGTCCAAAGTAAACAGTCTTGTACAGGTGGTATGGACACTTCTTTCTTTGCACACTTCGTTTTTTATACAGTACTGTTGTTCTGATACTGCTAAGTGATAAAGGCATGTATCCAGTTAATTGCCAGTGAACTCCATGGATTTTAAAGATGTGACATACTTATAAATTTGTTTAAGTAACTGTCTAATTTTGTTGTTTGTTTATATAATTTGTTACTTATCCATAACAAGGTTAGTTCTGGATTCTGATGATACACAATGATTCTTTTCCCTATGGTCTTCCAGACCCATGTCTTGGGAACAGCAACTTATAAACGACAATCTGCCAGGGAGGTTCTAATACTTTTTACAATCGCTCAACAGACACACATCTGCATTAGACAAGCATATTTCTTAGAGGAAGACAAAAACACTATGGCCACGGAGGGGAAGTCCACTGCAGTTCCAGTTTACTGGAGGAATATTTTACTTGGCATGCCCATTTACTTTAGCACATATTAGTTTGCTAGCTGCTGCACTGTAAAGATAAGGTGCATAACTCCAGGAAAAAGTCAGGCCAGTACATTTTTAGCAAGGAGACAGATAGGAGGACCCATGGTTGTCTCAGGGATCAGTCACACTGACTTCTTATTTTAACTGCATTTTCATTATAGTCCACTGTGTGTGTTGCTTTCAGAACTGGAAGCTGGGCAGAAAAGAAAATCAAAGGAAAAGAGGAAGGTTCAGAATAGAGAAAGTGCCAGCAGTCTATTTAATCACAGCTTTTGTCTTTGACAGGACAAGTTCAAGATGTCTTGGACAGCATACAAGATGCTGTAATGCATAACAATACAGTGATATGACTAAGACAAAGTTTATCCCAGTCACAGGCCACATGTAAGGGTTCTAAGTACTGGACTACAGCGATTCACTTCCCATCTATAAGCTTATTGTATATGTCCTAATATTTTGCAAGTGTCCAAGTTGCATGGCTTATTTATAGTATTCTTATCTATTTTTTTATATAAAGAGAATATATGAAACTTATCAATACAGTAAGTCTGGTGTCCTCTGTTACACAAGAAGTCAGGCTAAAATGATTTCATTTTCCTTTTTGGCCTTAATATTTATAAAGTATGCAAGTAGGATTATATGAAGCATATAGCTGGAGTTCCCTTAAATCCATGTAACGTTGGAACTAGGCAAGTATTCAAATAATAAACTTCATAAAACAATTCATTTTGCCCTGACCACACTAAAAATTGTAATGTGCAACTTCCTAAGTTAATATTTGCACATACAGATGCCAAAAACAAGGGTTTATATCTTCCTCAATCTTTCTGTATTCAAAGCAGTACTTGCAAACCAACTCACATGAAGTAATATTTCATATGTTTACACTGCAGTTTTGTTAAATGATTTTGGATAACAAGTTCACCAAAGTCAAACACAGAAATGCGTTTATACTATTTGCTTTAGTAAACTTATAGTGATGTATTGTGATATACCTGTAAGAAGCAGATAATCTGGGAGCTGCTGGGACCTCTGGGTGCCTGAACTTCCCTGGGGATGCTGGCAGGAGCATCACTCTGTGCCAGCTTCCTGACAGTGCCATGGGGAACCACTTGTCCTAGTGCTTTTTTTGGCACAAACACCTGTTCTCCGTGTGGCCAGACTACACCCAATATGGTCACTCTTCCTTACTGATAACTCAGACCAGTTTTCAACTAATGATGAGCTTAAAATTAATCTTTTCGTTCTCCACCACTCTTCTAAGAAGGAAAATAGAAAAACTTCCACTGACCATAATGGGAGTTAGATTGGAACATTACTCCCTTGATAAAGAGCCCTTTTTATCTCAAGTCCTTGAAATAAAACTAAATACCAAGCAAAGATTGCGTGTGCTCTGAAAATAATGGAGGAAGCAGTCTCCTCTATAGAGATTGTAGTGCTCACACAAGCAAGCTACCATTGAAATATACTGAAAATCAGAAGGCATTTTTAATATTATTGAAGTGTGTTTTGTGAAACTCTGAAAAATCTGCCTGATATCTATCGGCAAGTAGCAAACCTTTTTTATTTAAAAGAAATACTACATTTTTTACATAATATACAGAAGGGAATTTAAGAATATCTACTTATGCTAGCAGTTAATTTTCAACATGTACTTTATTTTACTCACATGAACAGTACCATTGAAGTTAATGGTAGTAATTTTAAGTTTTGAGCATTTCATATGTATATCTATATAATTAGAACATTAGAGTGGAGTTAGCTTCTTGATACAGCCAGTCTGTGTAGTGTGCAAAGGAGCCAACTACACAGATGACTGTCTGTGGGGTTGGTCTGTACATAGATCTGTCCAAGCCTAGCACTGCAACAAAATGTCGGGATAGTTAAACAGTGGCACAGTCCACAATATCCCATAAAGAAAGTAATTATTGTACAGCATCCCACTAGTCTATTACAGCCAAAAGCGCACTGAGTTTGGGTAAACTAAACTCAGATGAGCAGGATAGTCACCTCCCCGTAACATGTACGTGTCCTTCAACATCGCAGTTTGAGTTACAGTTTTGCTTCTGAAGAGGTTTAAATAGAAAAATACACAAGGACATCTCAAACTATTGCTTTTCAGAACATAAAGCAAATACACCGGTGCTTTTCAAATATATAGAATCAATAGTTGTCATATAAAGACTTCTGAATGTTCACACCAGAATTTTTGTACTTTTATAACAGAAATGTAAACTTCCACTTCAGCATGTGTTCATGATGCCTGTTTTTCTTTGCTGAGTACTGAACTGTACAGAGGCTTAATATGAATTGTTTATCTTGCAGTAGCAGTGCAAAACTCCCAACTGCTTCAGAGGTGCCAAATACAAAGACATCTTCTAGTTCTTCCCACAAGGTTTATGCAATCCATTCTACACCACGTCTTTTGAAAGCATCTTCTGTCCTATTCCTAGAGTGGTGAATAAAATAATAGATATACACACCCAGATGGATGCACAAAAAGTGTGTAAACACTGTGTTGTTCAATTTAGACATAGCTAAATTATGTTTACTTGCATTTATCTTTGAATACCTCGCTGATTACTACATACCATAAACCTAAAATAATGTGCAAGTACTATATATGTCTGTTGTCTCAACACTGTTCTTGCAAAGTGTGTTGGGAGCATTAAGTGAAGAAAGGGCAGAAGGACAAGCAGAATTTCAGTTTTTAATTTTTTTTAACAAATTCTCCTTCCTCAGAATTTTAAGTTATCAGGCATTTAACTATTCTGAAATATAAAGGTAACCTCAGGATTCTGCAGGGCTCATACTAAGTAATTCTTGCAGCATTTCATAGTAGATGACCTTCCCCTGTGATAGTGGAGCTGATAAGTCGTTATGTTATTTTCAGAGCACTACAACTGTTCATTTCATAGCAATGTTCCCATACTGGACAGGTAATTTTTTTTGTCAAAAAAAGTCATTATAGAACACTGCATGAGAAAATAATTCTCATAAAAGCTTTACCTTTTATTTCTGGAAATAGAGTGCAAATAAAACCCATTCAGCTTTATAAGGTATTGAATATCTACTCGTGCGACAGGAACCTAGAAGATAAATATACATTGATAATATCAATCATGAAGGCGGCCAGTAAAACCATTCATTTTTGTAATGACAGTAATGTTGATGATTTGGAACTAGAGTGAATAAAGGAGAACCGCCTGTGAAGGTTGAGAATGAATTTGAAACATAATGATGCACTCACCTACAATACAAAAGACCTTGATCTGACTATCTTAAAATTTATTAGGAAGTTTGATTTCAGACTGTGCTTGAATAACAGCAAAATTGAGCTAAATTGATATGCCAGTCGTAACTGATTTTAAAAGATGATTTAGATAATGCAATTAATGCATAAGCCTACTCAGTTCCATTGATTACATTTCTGTGCATAGACAAAATGTGTCTTATGAATAATTTTGAGATTTTGGGGGACAAGAGGTGCTAGCCAAAGCTGAAGTATTAGATTAAACAATTTTGCCACTATAGAAGTACAATTTTTCTAATTAAGTACAGATAGTGTACTTAATGCTTTGAAATAGCTGACATTTTATTAAATTTAAATAAAGTATCTTGTAGTGGTTCTTAAAATACAGACTAGTAAACCACAAATATATATATAGTGAATTGACAGATATCGTGATTAAAAACAGAACAACAGAAAAACTTATGAAAAGGAAATTACATTTCAACTAATTAATTGCAGTTCCAGAAACGTGTAATTACAAAAACAGATTAAAAAAGAAAAATTATTAACACAACAAACACATTTTGAAAACACTGCTGAAAAATTGTCATACAGGAACTACTGAGGATATGAAGTTGTTACAGATTAAGGAGCAAAATATCTCCATGGATCAAAACATTGGCAACTGTCACGAATGAGTGGTTTAGATCACTTAAAGGATCACCACCAAAGATATTAGAAAGCAAATGTTTTTAATATAAATTCATAAAAAGTGTGATTTAGAAGAATTCGATGGCAAGGTTCACTCTATTACTTATTCAACATGGAAAAAGCATACAAACAAGAAATCAAATTAGAATTGGGCTAGAATGATTTACATGTGGACCAGGGCAAAATGATTTTTACAGAGTCAAGGAAATGATAGAATCAGGTTGGTATGACTTATATACCGCACTGAGTCACGAGGTTCGGCGTGGACCCCCTTGCTTTCTAGACTCCTTATTCAGAGGAATCTAAGGGCAGCTGAATCCACTCCTAGTCCCAGACTTGGTCAATGGTTCATGACTAAGGGAATTAAATACAGAGATATTGGTGTGATGATTTAACATATGATTTTGTGTGTTATTGTATTGGGTCTGGCTGAGATGGAGTTAATTTTCCCCACAGCAGCCCTCATAGTGCTGTGCTTTGGACTGGTAGCTGGAAAGGTGTTGATAACACACCAGTGTTTTGGCTGCTGCTGAGCAGCGCTGGCACAGCATCAAGGCTGTCCCTCCAACATTCCCCCCCACCAGTAGGCTGGGGTCGGCAAGGTCTTGGGAGAGGACACAGCCAGGTCAGCTGACCCAATATCCAAAGGGATATTCCATACCATATGACATCAGCTCAGCAATAAAATCTAAGAGAAAGGGAGTGGGGCATTCATTTTTTCAATGTTTGTCTTCCGGAGCAACCGCTACGCGTACTGAAGCCCTGCTTCCCGGGAAGTGGCTGGACATCGCCTGATGATGGGAAACAGAGAATAAATCTTTGTTTTCTTTCGCATCCATGCGCTGCCTTTACCTTGATCCATGTGTTTGGTTATTTTTTTTCCATCCTAATTTCTCCCCTGCTGTCCTGCTGAGGAAGGGAGTGATAGAGTGACTTGGTGGCACCTGGCATCCAGCCAAGGTCAACCCACCGCAGTCCTTTTTGGCGCCCAACATGGGGCACAAGGAATTCGAGATAAGAATAGCTATTGGAAAAGGTAACGGGCAAAAGATGGACTGAAGAATGTTAGAAAAAGGAATGATCACGGGAAATTTCAGTTGTTACAATTGTGGTGAAGGCACAAGGGGTGAATTGTGTGTCTAAATTGTCCACTTCCATTCGGTGTTGTGATTATGTCATTTTGGTTCTGGTGTGGGGAATTCTTTTTTGTTGATGCAAGTGAAGTTTGTGAAGATTGTTAAGATTGTGTGATGAATGTGGATTTTAATGATAATTCTTAAATATGTGATTCACAGACGGGAGGGGTGGAATGTATTGGGTTTGGATAGCAAGGTTTTGGTAGTGGGGGGGTTGCAGGGGTGGCTTCTATGAGAAGGTGCTAGAAGCTTCACCTGTGTCTGATAGAGCCAATTCCAGCTGGCTCCAACAGACCCACTGCTGGCCAAGGCCGAGCCCATCAGCGACGGTGGTAGTGCCTCTGGGGGAACATATTTAAGAAGGGGGGAAAAAACGGTACACAGCAATTGCAGATGGAGAGAGGAGTGAGAACATGTGAAAACCGCTCTGTAGACACCAGGGTCAGTGAAGAAGGAGAGGCAGGAGGTGCTCTAGGTGCCAGAGCAGAGGTTCCCCTGCAGCCCCTGGTGAAGACCATGGTGAGGCTGGCTGTGCCCCTGCAGCTCGTGGAGCTCCACAGGGGAGCAGATCTCCACCTGCAGCCCAGGGAGGACCCCACGCTGGAGCAGGGGGATGCCCGAAGGAGGCTGTGACCCCATGGGAAGCCCATGCTGGAGCAAGGTCCTGGCAGGACCTGTGGTCCCATGGGGGATGCACGCTGGAGCAGTCTGTTCCTGAAGGATGGCACCCCATGGAAGGGACCCAGGCTGAAGCAGTTCATGAAGAACTGCAGCCTGTGGGAAGGACTTGTGTTGGAGAAGTTTGTGAATAACTGTCTCCCGTGGGAGGGACCCCATGCTGGAGCAGGGGAAGAGTGGAAGGAGTCCTCCACCTGAGGAGGAAGGAATGGCAGAGACAACGTGTGATGAACTGACTGCAACCCCCATTCTGTGTCCCCCTGCACCGCTCAGGGGGAGTAGGTAGAAAGAATTGGGAGTGAAGTTGAGACCAGGAAGAAGGGAGGAGTGGGGGGAAGGTGTTTTCAGATTTGGTTTTATTTCTCATTATCCTACTCTGATTTTGATTGGCAATAAGTTAATTGCCCCAAGACGAGTCTGTTTTGCCCGTGACAGTAATTGCTGACTGATCTCTCCCTGGCCTTATCTCGACCCAAAAGCTTCTCGTTATATTCTCTCTCCCCTGTCCAGCTGAAGAGGGGAGTGATAGAGCGGCTCTGGTGGGCCCCTGGCATCCAGCCAACATCAACCCACCACATTTATATAACCTTAGAATAGCAACGATCTATTATAAAATAGCAGCAGTTTAGAAGTCACTAATACTATGATGACAAATCACAATGCTAGATTATACGACCTTCTAACAAAGCTGAACAACCGATACAGTTCTCTAATTACATATACACACACACAGATGTAGATACAGGCATAGATATATATAAATATATATATATGAGAGATCTATATGTAAGAGGAGAGATATGACGAAAGATGTATCTGTATACACATATACGTAAAGGTACCTGTTGAAAGTTTCCCCTAGAGTTCTGTGAAATACGTCTAATGCTTTTGCATTTCTCAACAGGTGAGAAGTTGAGCCTCAAACAGGGGTTTCAGCCCAGGTTCACGCCGGTCCTCCGAACTATAGCTTGAACTTAAGAGTTCACCAGCTCTGAGAGGCATCCCTCTCAGAGGAGATGCTGGTCGCTGCCCGCTGCGGTCCAGGAGAACTCAAAGGGCCTCACTAAGAACCGCTGTTTATAGGGTGGGGGGATGACTGACTTTGGGAATCCATAAATTTCATCCTTCTCCCAATCTGGAGATTCTGGGTAATTCTCAAAATTCCAGTGAGGTTGACACTGATCCGCCTGTGTCATGATTAAATAAAATATGTTCCGGGGCTATCCGGGGAGGGTTAATTTCTCCCCCAACTGATAGTCCTGGGATAGTCAGTGCCATCCCCTACCTTAGCTACGCAAGAGTGCCTGGCACGGTCAAGGGGCTCTTAGCGGCCAAACTCGTTGCACCAGGGCCAAGACTTGACGAGAGTTCCAGGAGCAAGGTTGGCAGGGGGAATTGCACCACCGCTGAAACAGAAACAAAGAGCAAATTTTCTTTATTATGGCAAAAAGAAATCAGTGGCGTGTTTGTGAAAGTTCTGTAGTAGGTTTAGTGTGCAATACATTCATAAATGATCAGGAAACACAGACAAGCATGGGATGGCAAAACTGGCAAGTGACACAAAATGTTTAGTTTATTCAAATCCATAAAGGATTATGAGGATCTTCACACGTTTCTCATCAGTTGGCTGAATGGGTAGTGTGATAGCAAGAGAAATTGTATGCTTATAAATAAAAAATACAACATTAGAGCAAAAGTAGTGAGCTACTTATCCTCACTAGTAAGTTCTTAACTGACTAAATCAACTCAAGTCAAACTTGGTCATCATTAGAGCTAATTTGTGCATCCAAAATCAGCAAGTTTGAGCAAATAAAGAGTGGGAAGGAAAGTAATACAGAATTCTACTGAGAATATATCAAACATTGCCTATCAAATTTCAAAAGATTCTGTGCAAAAGCATGGAAAACATCCAAGGAGGGATTTAAAAATGGAAAATATTTCCTTCAGAAAGCAAATAGGATTTATTCCTGCAAATCTGCTGTGGAAAATCTTAAGAGAGAAATGGCAAACCACAGCTAAAAGTATTAAAATATCACAACTAATATTAACAATTGGGATCAGGTCATGCCTTCCTCTGTGTATCATAATTTAAAATCAGAAACCCTTCCTCAGTTAATGAAGTCCTAAGTTGGCAAATTGAAATGAGACAAAAAACAGTACATGGTTAACTTGTCAAAGCTAAGAAGGTAGGAAGGTTTGAAGAGAGAAGTGAAATTGTAGGGGGAAAAAGGTATAAGTAAGGTAGCAGGAATACCCAGAATTAAAATAGTAAATACAGAAAATATTTTTGAAAGCTACAGAGTTCAACTTATGACTGTTACATTAAGATGAAATGTAGGCTCGGATTATCCCATATTTGCCCACTACACAGTTTCTTACACTTTCTTCTGAAGCATAAGGTTGGCAAAAACTTCTGAACTGGGTCGTTCGATCCTGTCTGTAAATTATTCTATTTTTTAACTCTGGGATTCCCAAATTGGGTTATATTTATGGCTACTTGAACTTGGAAAGTGCCTGTGCATATATCTTATAGGTACTTACTATAATTTTACTAGCATATACAAGCTGTTTTGCCCATGTTTTGCTCATTTTGCATGCACATTATATATTTGCTGTTGCCAACATGCATGTATTTAGATCCTGAAAGCTGAACATCTGCTTGTGTGCTTTGGTGAGGAGAGGGGGAGAGACCAGGTTTTTGTATGGCACATCTTACTCAATCTTTTATCTGAAGGCTTGGAAACTGAGACCACCTAGGTGTTTTAAACATCAAGATGACCTATCACATCCTAAAGGAGGTAGACTTGGACTTCTGGAATCTTTTGGACTGAGAAAGTAGCGTTTCAAAGGTATATCCCGACTCACTTTTGGAATTCTTGCCCATTTATGCCTGTGCTTGAGGTGTTTGGACTGAGTGACCATGTTCACCATGGCTTAGCTGTGGATATGAGGAGCTCAGGGAGCAGGCCCACAGTTTAATAATATTCAAATGTCATCCTTCAGTCCGCGCGCTGGGTTCTCTGCAGGCCCTGGGAAAAAGTCTTCCCCCCCCTTCTCAGGCGTGGACCTCAATCTTCCTTGTGCATTGAGGGAGGTATTTACTGAGACCTACCCGACTGGAAGGTGTCCTCTCCCTGCGGACTCCCCACCCGGCAGTGGCTCTCGGCCTCTGAGGTTGGACCCTCCGGGCACATTCCCACCAGTCGGTCTCTGACCAGACTCGCAGATGTCCAGTCTCAGACGCACATTTCTGCGTTTTCCAGAATCGTGCTATTTTCTGTCGCTTTTGTTGGGGTGGGCTCTG
>NW_010545601.1:0-485 GCF_000687285.1 Phaethon lepturus
TTTTTAAAAAAGGGTAGCAAGGAGGGCCCTGAGAACTACCGACCTGACAGCCTCACCTCTGTGCCTGGGGAGATCATAGAGCAGATCCTCCTAGAAGCTATGCTAAGGCACAGGGAGGACAGGGAGGGGATTTGAGGTAGCCAGCATGGCTTCACCAAGGGCAAGTCCTGCCTGACCAACCCAGCGTCCTTCTAGGATAGAGTGACTACATCAGTGGACAAGGGAAGAGCCATGGATGTCATCTATCTGGACGTCTGCAAGGCCTTTGACATGGTCTCCTACAATATACTTCTCTCTGAACTGGAGAGCTATGGATTTGATGCGTGGACTGTTGGGTAGATGAATGATTGGTTGGATGGTGGCATCCAGAGGGTAGTGGTCAACACCTCCATGTCCAGATGGAGATTGGTGATGAGTGGTGTCCCTCAGGGGTCTGTATTGGGACCAGTGCTCTTTAATATCTTCATCAATGACATAGACAGTGG
>NW_010545601.1:671-5544 GCF_000687285.1 Phaethon lepturus
AAGTGGTGACCCTCAGGGGTCTGTATTGGGACCAGTACTCTGTAATATCCTCACCAATGACACAGACAGTGGGATCGAGTGCACCCTCAGCAAGATGACCCTTTAAAGATGACACCAAGCTGAGTGGTGTGTTTGACATGCGTGAGGGATGGGATGCCATCCAGAGGGACCTGGACAAGCTCGAGGTATGGGCCCATGTGATCCTCATGAGGTTAAACAAGGCCAAGTGCAGGCTCCTGCACCTGGGTCAGGGCAACCTCAGTATCAGTACAGGTTGGGGGGATCAAGGGATTGAGAGCAGCCGTGTCCAGAAGGACCTGGGGGTCCTGGTGGATGAAAAGCTGGACATGAGCCAGCAACATGCACTCACAGCCCAGAAGGCCAACTGTATCCTGGGCTGCATCCAGAGCAGCGTGGCCAGCAGGTCGAGGGAGGTGATTGTGCCCCTCCACTGCACTCTGCTGAGACCCCACCTGGAGTCCTGTGTCCAGCTCTGGAGCACAGGAAAGGAATGGACCTGTTGGAGAAGGTCCAGAGGAGGGCCACCAAAATGATCAGAGGGATGGAACACCTCTCTTATGAGAACAGGCTGAGAGTTGGTGTTGTTCAGCCTGGAGAAGAGAAGGCTCCGGGGAGACCTTAGTGCAGCCTTCCAGTCCTTAAAGGGGGCTTATAAGCAAGATGGGAACGGACTTCTTAGCAGGGCCTGTAGTGATGGGATAAAGGTTTTAAACTAAAAGAGTTTAAATTGAGACTAGATGGAAGGAAGAAATTTTTCACACTGAGGGTGGTGAAACCCTGGCACAGGTTGCCCAGAGAAGTGGCAGATGCCCCGTTGCTGGAAACATTTCAGGTCAAGTTGAACAGGGCTCTGAGCAACCTGATCTAGTTGAAGATGTCCCTGCTCATTGCACGTTTGCAAGGATATTGGACTAGATGGCCTTAGAAGTTCCCTTCCAACACAAACTATTCTATGATTCTAAATACCATTGAGCTTTGAAATGCTTCTTGGCTACTGGCATGGCTGAAGTGCAACTTGTAGGGTCTCACACCAGCTCCTGAGAATGTTGTACCGCATTAAATGGAGGCAGTTATTATACCTCCGAGGCACTGAAGTGGGCCTGCGGAAAGGACAGTCTGGCTGCTGACTGGGAAAGATTATCATGGGGTGGCTACAGACACAGAGTAAAGGAGTATGTTGCAGGACCTTATAATGGCAATGCCTATCAGCCTTGTAATGCTTCTTACCAGCTGTAGATTTAATAAGTATCCTACTGATTTTTTGGGTTTTTTTATTTGAGCCCATGAAAGAAAAACAGTTGCCTGAGGTAAAAAACATACATACAAGATACCTGTGATAACTTTGGTCTGACGGTGAGAACGGAAGTGGCAAGTTTTGCTGTGCCACCAATACAGACAGTGGGCACTGCACCTGCCCTCACACACACCTGCATTTCTGCCCTTTGCTGCAGGGAGCTAGTAGCAGGAAGAAAAATCTGGTGAGGAGATCCTTGTGATTAGAGCTTGAGTACTCATATCACGGGACAGTCAAAAAATGAAGGGGCCTTTTGATGACAATTTTTTGTTTCAGTTGTCCTGCAAAACAGAGGGTGCTGGTGATAGAGGAATGAAAGACGAACTGATGTGGCTGAGAGGAGATGTGTTTCCACTGAAACATTGACACTGTCAGTGGCATTTCTGGAGGGCAAGCATTGGTGCAGTGTGATGAAATTGCCCTGTCTGCCAAACACGGGGCAACCGTCAGCAGTTCCACCACTCCTGTGCAGTACAGGCTCCCAAGAACTGTGTGAAAAGCTTCCTCCATCCAACACCATGTCCCACCACTTTGGGGCTGGAAGGATATTTCTGGGGTGGAACATGCCAGAGATGCACCATGCTACCATGAAGCTCATCCACCTGTGGGTTATTAATAGACAGACTATTAACCCAACGGATGGAGGCAGTGAGTGTGGTAACTGTACTCCCCTTATTTCAGCAGGTTGGGAGTCATGGTGGAAGAGGCATAGAAATGTCAGAAGTGTGAGCAAAGGGACAGACACGTAGGGTCTGAGGGGCACAGGCCTCTGTGCGCTTTAACCACTTAGTTTCCACAGGGAGCAGGACTGTTCTTGGGTGTCTTCAGGGATTTCACAGTCCAGTGAGGGAGTAATGAATGACAAACTTAGTAGTCCTCTATATCATGTTTTTCTGGTTAAGTGGCTAAAACACTGTCCACAGATTTAAGGGGACAAGGAAGCTTTCTCTTTTCTGAAAATGAATGAGATAATAAAGAGTGTCTTCAGCAGTAACACAGAGGAGATCACTTTTGATCTTAGTTGTCCCACTTTTACTTTTTGGTAAGAACATCTGCTAGGTCACAAATTTTCCAGTGAATACAGCGGTGGAGTTAAAGTCTCCCACCCCAAAAATATCAAAGTGAAGAAACAGAGCCAACACAGACATGGCAAAGAGAAAGTACTGGCTAAGAGCTATACCTTTCTTTTTTTTTCTCTGATAGGTACTACCTGTCACTGATATGAGAAAAACATATTTAAAATTAGTTACATGATTCAAAATGCATTATTCTGCTCACATGAAGAATTCTGTCAAGTTCATGACTTTTAAAGCAGCGAATTTACTGTAATTCATTAGTCTGGTAACATTTAGTACGTCATTGCTAGGTACAATAAAGGACAACCCCAAGAAATCCAGTGCTATAAAGGCAGGCAATAAAACTCTCTAATACAGCAAATGTTACCTATCTTTAAACATCTGCTATTGCATTTAGGATGAGTCTTGCCAGAATGAATCACTTCAGGGAGAAGATTAAATCTTTTGGCTCTTCTTTTCTGGGGAAAAAGAAGAAAAAAGTAACACTTGCCTGCTTCAGTCATTTATTACAAGTAAAAGACATATGCAAGGTGGTACTCTTATTCTCAACTCTGAACCGCTGCCTGCACCCCCCTGCAGGACATGGGCAGGCTGCTAGTGTGTTCGTACCGAAACGCCACCGGCAATCACGCTGCCCGCGGCAGGACTGAGCAGGCTGCAGACCCTGCCGCCGGCAGAGGTGAACAGCGCTGGGCCAGCGCGAAAGCACCTGGCTCAGCCCGGCGTTGACCAGAGTCATCGCTGTTTTGTAGGCACGGCTCAGCTCCGCTTGTCTTCTTTGTGGGCTGGAGGCCTGAAACCTCAGTGAGAAGTATATACTGCTTATCCCCAAATTCAGACAGAGCTCTTTGCAGAGTACACTCTTCCCGCCTTACCACACTGCAGGTGTAGGGCACATACTCTGATACACGGATGGCTCAGAGCCACAGCGGTAGCGCAAGGGGCTCCGAGCAGATGTGAGTCCTGGGCACATCTCTTCTCCCGCCGTTAGAGCGTGTGCTTTGCACTGCTGCCTGCACTGGGACCTGCAGCAATTTCCTTTGCTATTATAGCTATATCCAAGGCTATTCTGGATTGACTTACCGTTAACTAACAACATGGCAGCGGGGACAGGAACGGACATGGAAGTATCTGTACCTTTTGAAAAGCTACAACAGTAGGAGACATGTCAGCTTGAATTTTTCCTTGCTTCGGAGTGCCTTTGGTTTTAGAGCTCTTATGCTGAACATGACATGCGCTGTATAATTCACACGCTTCAACACATGCCTAACTTCAGAGGACTGTTCCCGTAATTGGAGTTAAGTCTGTGTTTAAGTGTGTTGCTTAATCAGTGACCAAAGGCTAATGCAGAAACTTTGATTCATTATATAATAAGAATTACTAACACCTTAACACACTAATAAACTGCTAATTGGTTTCTGCCTATTTGCACTGACAGGATTTAAGACAAAAACAGTATACTTGCAAAACAATTTAGGATCCTTATTAAGCAGAAATGAGTGGAGTTGCCTTTACCCATTATGTTTGACTGGAAAAATGAAGTTTGTTTTTACTGATGGTGTAATTAATTGTGGCCAGGTTAGGCGGAAAATTTTCTGTATCACCTAATGCCTTAATGCATTAAGAAAATTTTGAAAGCAAGTTCTTTTAACAGCTCACTGTTTGGTGGCATGGTTCTGGTCTGTGTATATGCTTGACAGATGTGGACCTGGAATCATACTGGGGTTTTCTTTTGAAAAAATATTAAGAAGGAATAACAATAAGCAGATTTTTTTTTAATATATTCTGCCCAGAAGGCAAAAAGCTTTTGTTTGCTGAAAGCATTAATTTTCTGTTCAGAATGGGACATCTCAAGAGTTGGGGGAGTGCAGGTACCATGAGAAATTTAAGAAGCTTGCACCTTGACATGAAGACAAGTGGAGATCCCAAAAAGTCCAAGGGGAAAAAAAATTACTCCTCGGGGAAAAAAATGTAAGAATGACACAGGAAACTAAGGCACAATCAAGTTAACAAAGCATTATATTGAGATAACCCCCTGTCTATTAGCAGCCTTCATCTGAAAGAGGCCAAGTTCAAACCTGTTTTCCATGAGTACCTGGCTTGGGCTATGTTTTGACTCCGTACTGCAGGATGAAGTTCCTTATGCAGGGAGTGTGTCTTATGACATAAACTAATGCTTCATATCCCTCTGGAAAACAGAAGATGGGATTCTAGGAATTTGAATCCACTATGTGTAGGATGCTTGATCATCTGGAAACTCAAGGGGAGAAAAGAGAGAGGGACTCCTAGTACAGCCTACTGTATGCTATTGGTATGCTGGATACCTGAGGCTAGGTACTTTAGTTACTGCAATGCCACACTGGAGTCAAGAAGTCAGCTAGAGTTTTATGGGAATACTTGAGGGAGAAATATTTTCCTCCACTTTATTCACTAGGTTAGAGTCTTAGGACATTAGGCAGTTCAGAAGAGCAATTCGGAAGAG
>NW_010545601.1:5575-19260 GCF_000687285.1 Phaethon lepturus
TTGAGTTAAGCCTCCAAGTGAGAACAGTGGGTGCTCTTGGGTGCTCTGGGGATCAGATCCTGACTTGAGCATCATGGCATTTAAAAATCCTCAGTACAGCTCCTCTGTCTGAATACCTTCAGACAACATCCTCAGACAGGGATTGCATCTGGAGTTAGAGTGGATCAACATTTGAATAACCTTCCTTTTCCAAATGCTGAGCTCTCTCCAAACTGTTGTGCTTAATGAATCGCAGCATATCAGCTAAATTGCCGATGTACCCAATTTCCAAGGACACACTGACTCAAGCGGTAACACAGTGAAGGAGCAAACTGCTCCTCCCTTTGAACTAGTACAATATACAGCAGGTCCCTTACAAAAAGTTCTCTTTCACAAAGCTGCTATTCCAGAGAAACAGTTTTTAAAAAAAAAGAAGTCAATGCTGTCTGTTGTACTTATTTATTTGTTGTTCTCCAGTTTAAATCACACTCTTTTTTTACTTTAGTGTTGCCAGATTGGGCACTTTTTAACACTCTGCTTTCCTCACTTAATTGTTAAAAGTTTCTAACTGGAATACCTCCCAAGGGCAGATACTTGAGGTTGGTGCTATTTCTAGCAAAGAATACTGCTTAATGGGGCAGTGCTAACACCAGCCACTTACGGCTTTTGTTCGTCTCCCATTCCTAAGCGCCTTGCAGGTTCCTGGAGGCTCCTCCTCTCTGCTCCTCAGACACCAGCTCTCCAGCTTGCCTCAACCCCAAGACAGGTAGAAAAGCTCGTCTCTTGTGCACTCAGCTATGAGTGCTGGGACATCAAACTGAAGATTTTATACCAGCTACATACGATCAAGGGGGAAAGTCCTCATGCCCTATCAGCCAGGGCCCACTCATAGCTTCACTTCATTAAGGGCATCATACGCCAGTCAGTGGAGCCAGAGGCTGCTTGGAGGCTGTTCCTCTGAGAAGATCCTGCTCTAGTCACACAGTTTACCAGCACTGCTACCTTTCTGCGCTGTTTTTTTTTTCCACTGGGAGTGAAGATGTTTGGAGTAGAAAGCACTGTGAGGAGTCTGCGTGGCTTTGGAACAGTTTCTTCTTGCTGCCATTTAACACTGAGTTCCAACTTTCCCACCAAGATAAGCCAACTACCCCACAGCATCCTGGATCAGATTCTAATCCTGCCACATCATCAGTCTCAACAGGGAAAAAACAGCCTTTATTGGATTAGCTAAGCTTTCAATTAAAATAGATGGAATGCTAAAATGTTACAAACGCTTAAGCAGTAAAGTGAGGACAGGATAAAAATGAATGGTTTTAGAAACCAGCACTGAGAGGGAAAAAAAAAAGCTCTTAAAGAAACCCAAGAGCATAATACGTCATATCTACCAGGGAGAAAAACAAGCAGTAGGAAAGGAAAACATATTATTATGATAATCAAAGGAACTATATTAGAGTTATCGTCTGCAGACTCCAACTTCAAAATTAGACTAAATAATTTCTTTCTCCCAGAACTGCGAAAGAGCTGTTTCCTCCACATGAATAATGTGTTTACCAAATATGTTCTCGTGCTCTTCATTATTGAGCTGTTGCAGAAAAGAGCTCCGATTTTTTTCTTGGAAGCCAGTACTTGCCGAAGTAACACCTGAGGCTTCCCACAAGCTATCAGGCTGGAGGTCTGTACATTAGTGGAGGAATCTGATGTTCATAGTCTGGTAATACTCCTGGGCTTGCAGAAAGCTACAAAATGTTTCCTCTTTGCATGTGCTCCCAAATGACTGACCTTCACAATATATAGCACAGGGCGCTGTGAGCTAGGAATTCATGCTGGGAAGTAAAGGTGGATCCTGTGTAGCAGCATGGGGATGTTGCAGCCGCAAAGGATTGTCTCATTATAGGTCATGGGTTTGTAGTGGTCGAATGAGAGCCTTCAAAGGGAAACACTTAAATAACTAGTTCTAGAGACTGCTGAATATCCCCTGCCCAGCAGAGCAGTCTTTGAAGTCTAGACATCAATAACCTGGATGGCTAAACTACACTTGATATGACTGGATAATCGTCTGCATGTGCATGGCAGCATAACGTGTGGATAGCTCTTGCTTTTGGAAAGGAATTTGAATGCATCAGTGCTATGATGATGAGTGAATAGCTGAGCCCAGAGCAGCAGCAAGGATGGAGGAGCAAATGTGCGTGAACACCACTAGCTCCCAGTGTGGCCACCCAAAAAGACACACTGGAGGCTTTGCAGGGAATGAACAAGGAGAAACTGCCTGATGAAGCTTTGGTGAAGAAGTGGGCGAGTGTCACATTAAGCATGCCAAAGCGGTTAGTCTGATTAGCTTCTGAGTGCTCTGTTTTAACTACCTCCTTGTATTGCTGTTGTATTGGATCAGACCGCCCCAGGGTCCTTGCTAAAACCTTGCTCATCTTTTTGCCCCTGCGGTCTGACAAAACTCGGCAAGCAACAGGGCTCCTCCACGTATGAGACTCTCCTTGCACACATGGAGCGGGGGGAGCTTCCTTGCTTGTCTTTTCTACTTCTGCAAAAATGCACTCCCTCTGTGAGCTCTGCTTACTTTTTTCTTTCTTTCTTGGCTCTGATCTTTGCCAAGAAAGATGCTTTCCTGCTGCAAAGCCCTTTCTGCCTTCGATCCTGCCGTGGATTGCCCTTAACTCTGTCACATCCACCAAAGCCAAGCAAAAGCAGGAATAGAGGAATGCGATCATGCAGGCTCCTCTGAGTCAGCTTTTAGCTGTTACCCACGTGCTTGATCTAAGGGGTTATTGTGGGGTTTTCAACTCCATTTCACCATCCGTGATAGGAAAATATTCTGGCTATAATTTGCAATAGAGAAAAAAGTAGAATTTCAGTTCCCCTTTTCAAACAACCGTCAATAAGCATCTATCTGGATCACCTGTTGCTTCTGACACCAGCCTAATGGAGCCAAAATGTTCAAAATGATGATCTGCTCTTCACCTGATTTCCTTCTCTCTGTCATGGCCAGCAGGTCGTGTGGTCTGCCTGGAAGCTACTTTCTCAGCAAAAGCAGGGAAAACTTGAACCTGAAAACTGAAAGTTCCTGCAAACCTTTGTAGCATGGAAAGGGCACCAGCCCAGACTCATATTATCTAGAATTTGTATTAGAGTTGAGCACGTCCAGAGTGTTAAGATCAGCATCTTGTATTTGTTGTCCAGTTAGGACAGGCATAAATGTATTTGGTGTCTAGATTTCAACCTTTTTTATTCCACTTTCTGAGGGCATTTTACCAAGCCTTTCTCTTTAGGAATGCTGTAGCAAACTCAAGCTCTGTGCCATCTCTTAGTTTGCTCTCTCCAGGAGTATTCCCTTACCTAAATGTCACTGGTACAGAGGTCCAGTCCCTTCTCGGTGTTAAGAGAACTGCACTCCTTTGCAAAGTTTCTGAAGCCCCTGTGACACACTGATACTGTACAAAAGTGAGATTCATGCCAAATAGGCAATACAAAACCTCCATTCTCTTTCACTTGTCCTGGTTAAATCTGTACAGACTTTGTACAGACCTTGCATGTGTCTTGCCTTTGCAGCTTGTCAAGGGTTTTGAATCACCTTAGGTGAATTGTCTGCCCCTCCAGCTACTGAGGAAAGTAACCCTGAGCCATTCCAGTTATGGGTTGAGGTTCATCTTTGGGAATGCTTCCAGATTTCCTGTTATAATCCAGCTGGAATAAGCTTTGCTTTGAATATGAAAAGAGCATTGCAGATACTGAGCTATAGATGCCACCTCTCCTGAGAAGTTCCGCAATTCAGCAACAGTCTCAGGAAAGACACGCTGATCACCTTTGCTTGGGATCTATTTCCTCTGCTTTGATCTACTTTGTCTTCCAGTGAAGCTATTCCTTTTTTTCTAGTGATCTGACAAACCTCACCTTTTGTGGGCTTTTCATCACAGCTGCCTCTAAGCCTGCTCCCAGATCCAGAGCACTTGCTCCACATACATCTCAGTGCTGCGAGAGTCAGATCCCAGGGTGAGCTCCCCTCCTTGCTGCTACTTACTCACTTCAGGCTACCTGCCTCACAGTTAGCAAAGGCATTTCTGTTTATTTTTCTGAAGTATGGGCACTTTTCCCATTTCTTTATAAGCATTTTCTCTGTGCCCTTCTACCTTCTAGCTAGCAATGAGGCATATCAACTGTAAAGCTTGACTTCTGGCATTTTATTTATTCTCACTTCATTCAGAAACGATTTCCATTAACTACTGGAACAGAAGTCTGCAGTGTTGACTCTTTTCTCTGCTATTGCAGTAACCTATCCCATCCTGTCCTCTCTCCCACCCCTCCACAATGTGGGGCTAACTTTTACCCCTAGCTATTTGTGTTGGCACCTCAGGCAATAGCATTTCAGCCCCAGCATTCTTTCCAGGTCAGGAACAGCAGGGAGTTTTCCTTCTGACTGGTTCTGATCATTTCCTACAAGGTGAAAAGGGAGGAAGTGTGTGCTGTGAGCTCCCAAACGGGCATTGATTTACATGTTTGGAGTTACAGATCTAGACAGCCATTTGACTAATGACATTTTGAAAGTGCAAATATGCATTTTTTTTTTAACCCACCTTCTGTCATCCTTCTCAAGCAACAAACAATCAAAATGTCTTGCAGGTGGGAGCTAGCTCCCATGGCCTCTGGGTATAATAGGTTGTTGATTATTATTTTTTGAGATCTGTTGTTGAGAAAGGCAAGTACCTCTTAACAAAGCTTCAGGGGTGGGCTCCTTTAGGTGAAGCTCTCACTTGTAAAACTAAGTGTTATTTGCTATCTGTGCAGGAAATTAGTGTAAGAAGACTAAGCAAAAGACCCTGTGAAAGGGAGTGGGATTTTATTTTACAAATCTCTGTGTAAGTTGCTTCTACCCATTGACACTCTCACACGCACATATTCCAAAGCAGCAAGACTGACAGGCAAGCTTCCTGACTGTTTTCTTTCCTAGTTTTGGGTATCTGTGTAGCTGTGGTCTCTTGTCCTGGCGGCAGAGCTAGAAGAAGAACAGCACATGCACCAGGCTATACTTCTGTTACCCTCTTGGCACCTGACCGTGGCTTTATCAGAGGACAGGCTCTTTGATCTTGGTGTAAACAACACATTCGTCTGTTATCACTTACAGTCCTGCCCTTGGCTATGAGCACAGGCCATTCTTTTAACATGTGCTCTGTTGCTTTCACGTTATCTTAGAATTGTAAACAAATCTCTGCATCTTACAGTAGGTATCAGCATAGCTTGAGGATGAAGGTTTTCAAAGCATACCATATAGCAAGTTTTCTCACTAACTAAGCGTAGTCCCATGTCACACACTAATGCCAATACAACCCCTCTCTTGGGTATCTCACCGGTATTCGTTTTCACAAAATACTGAGTAGCGTTTTATATTCTTTAAGTAGCCATACACTCCTGATACTTGTGGAAGGTGTGAGGCCTGGAGGGGAATGGTCTCTTCCAAGAAAAACATCCGAAAATTAATTTGGAGGAGTGTGCCACTAGGAAGCCACACTTCAGGTCAGTTCATTTGCTGTGTACATCCAGAACTGGCTTCTCCGCTAGAGCTTCAGCCAGGATATGAAGCAATCATGACTGCCTTTGAGATGAGACCTGCCTGGGTTGAGACCAACAAACTCATTCCACATACATAATCCAACAGTCCCTTGAGGGACAGTCAGACTGTGTCATCTGCTGTCTCCAGCCCAGCAGAGGCATGCTGATCATTTTCAGCAAACAGAAATGTTGGAGTGGTACAGCAAGTAGTAATACTTTCAATCTGTTAGCAGAGCTTTCTTCATTCTTTAAGAAGATCCATCCTTTTGGTCCCTTGCCTTAACCTTTTGGGAATCATTACTGGGCCTGTCTTTATTTAAAAACTGCTCCTGTTTCTGCTGGTATGTGTGTAGAAGCATATTTCTTGAACACTGAGCTCAATCAAGATCTCATTGATAAGCTGCCGAGCTTCCAGAGAGGATCATGATGAAGTCCTTGTGAGACATATGCTCCAAAGACCTTACATGAAAGATACCCATTTTCTTTCATTATGAATAAAGGTTACAGAAAAAAGACTCTGACACTAAGTGTAAAGTAAGTAAATAAATAACTTGCAAAAAAATTCTACCAGTGTGGTTATTCTATGGTTTTGTATAGAAACATATTATCTTTATTAGCTGTAAAAACAAAATTAGAATCGTCTGCAGGATTTTGCAGTAACTCATTTAATTTCCTGTTTTCTGAGTTATTTGACTTCTAGAGTATGATTGTTAAGGGGCGGGGGGAAGCATCAACTGCTTTTCTTTGAAGCTGGTACAGGAAACTCAGGAAACTTAAATTTCAAAGACTAGCCAGTTCATAAGAGGAATATATTTTACCAAGTCCATGTACATTCCACATAGTGAACTGACTCTCAACAGAGCTGTGGAGACCAGCAGACTCCATCTGTTTTTAAAAAAAGGAAGAAATAATGTTCTTCCCATATGTTGAGGGCCAGGAAAAAAAGGATATGTGAAATGATAGTGTAACAGTGTCAGAAAATAGGCAACTGCCACCTTTAATGTATCAAAATAGTTCAGATTTTCTCCCCGCCTCTGCCTCCCAGTTCCATCTCCACCCCAATGTAAAGATCAGGACTTCACTGATGAGTTCATCCCCATCAAAGCATTGCAACTGTTTTCCTTCCCACACCTCAAATCTAGAGCCAGAAACCTCCCCTTCAGGGAAACACGAATATGTTGTTGGGGAGTAGCAAAGCCATTACGTCAAGTTCGCCACAGAAACATAGGTAAGTGGTTTAGCTCTCAGCAAACCCCAAAAAGCTCTGTCTTCAGCAGCTCTGCCCTGTCCCTGTGGAGTCCCTGGGCTCCTACAGACAGCGGTCTCCCTCCCATTAGGGGACTCCAGCTAATACGCCTTCCTCTGGTCTCTGGAGTGCCTCAAAAAGGGGACAATGAACATGCAGCAGCATGAACAGGCCGCATGTAAAAGCAAATCCTGATGAGGGCTTTGGAAACATTCACATGGATTCCTCCTAAAGGCTTGATGCAGCAGGGAGAAATAGTGCTGTCCATAATGCACATGGCTTTATTCCTGTGTCACCTGCTCCCAGGGTCCCATAACACAACCTTGTGATCCATCGAAGTTTCAGGGTTAGGAGGCAAGAGCATGAGCACAATCTCATAAATGCAATTCAGCTCCCCTCCAGCTGCTGAACAGCTTCAGCAACCACCCTCTCTAAGCAAAGTAAATCTTTTAGGGGCTAAGATCAGAAATTATCCAACGTTACCAATACTTGGGATGTTGAGGGAATTCCCTAGCTGCCCTACTCAACAAATGCCAAACTCCTGCCTCAAAACACACCCTTCTGCGCAGGCTTCGTCTTTGCTCCTGGGGAGGAAAAGCAGGCAAGGAAGAGGAAGTCTCCTCAGAGAAAAGCTTTTATCTAACCTCAAAGGCAAGATCTTCAGAGGGGGAAGGATTAATGAGCTCATTAGCAAACAAGCTGCATGCTGCTGCAGACAATAGCAATAACTGATTTCAGGCACTGAAACCTTTTGATTCCTCTCTTATTTGTAGGCCAGATCCCTTGAGCTTTCTACTTCCAGGACCAAGCCTTAATTGTACAGCTGAATGTAGACTTAGTGCATGCAGATGAACTGTAGTTTCCAGAAAGCTGGGCCAGGGACGATGCAAGCGTGTCAGTGCTGAAAACCCAGAAGAGATGCTGTGACCATCCAGTCCAAAGTTTTCTAAAACGCAGGCCAGGGAAGCACCCTGAATTCATTTCAGCTTGTGGTGGTGAAAATGGCCTGCATCCAGTTGCAGAGAAGTTGCCACATGCCTGTCTTTGACTGGTGTAAAACCAGTGCAGGCCATTTTCACGTCCTCCCATGTCACACAGGCAGTTCGCGATTAGCTAAGTACCTGCCATGACCGCAAATCCTTCTCCAAACGGCTGGGACAAGTTCCCTTACTCTGCAAACCTACACTGTGCTTTGCAGTCTTCAATGGATGATTTGCCATTTAGCTGTATTCAAATGTACTCTGTTTGCTTACCCCACACAGTAAGCCTGTCTAGGTTCCACATGGTTATATCTTTATTTTGCGCTCCTTTGCATTCGGGGGTATTTTTTACCATCTGTGCTGTTAACAGGCAGTATGATAGAATATAAAAAGAGTATTAGTTATTCAGTCCAGGAACAGCAGGGAGGGTGACTACTCTTCAGCTCTTTCCTTCCTTTTTTTCTCTCTCTTGTAGCTGCTGCCATTTTGGCTGAGCACAAGGACTGTTAGAAAAGAGGCCGGTGCACAGTAACGCAGATGGAGAAGAGGGTGCTTTGGTTTACAGCCAGTGTGGACGCCAGCATTGGGACCTGGTCCGGAGCCTCTCCTCGGCACTCGGCCCCACGCAGGCCGCGGGAGGCGGTGTGTGGACACAGGGATGGCCACCTCGCACTGAAGCACTTGAGTTCCCTCTTGCAGGCGAACGGGATGACGTTTTAGGCTAGCTACCTGGTTAGCTGCAGCGGCTAACCTCGTGGGCTTACCGCCGCCACGGTCACCCAGGGCGTAAGCCCTAGGCTGCCGTGACTGCTCCGCGAGTGACTTCCAAGCCTGTCCGGGCAGCAGGCGTAGCCTCAGTTGTGTGCTATATACTCAAAGGCGGTTCTGGATTCAGTAATGCTTCATTTTTTAAGGTACTAAACACCTTGCAGAATTAGAGTCTGTCAAATACACCTCAACGTCTTTTCTCGTTTGCCTTTTGACTACCAAAGGAATTAATTAGTAGCAGCATGAATATAAGAACTGTGGAAAGCAGAATGAGTTATCCGAACTTTCTTGAGTCTGTTCAGCTCCCAGAGAGTTTTGATCAGCATTCATCTAAATGTCATCCTTGGTGTGCTTCTTTCAGAAACCTTCTATTCCTGTGTGTTTAACATGATCCTGTGGATGTGCTGTTCATCTGAGCTAATTAAAGCCTGTAGACTAACAGGCACATTTTGCTCCTTTTTCTATCAACAAATGCTGGAGAGGGTACATGTGCAAAGATCTGTGCTAGATCTTGAGGTTATACTATGACAATTTTATTTGTAATAAAAAGGATAGAGCTGAGCTGGTACTATTTATTGCAAAACTGATTTTAAGTGTTGGTTTTTATTTTTACATTTCAGTAACAACCTAATAATTTTGGAAGTGGGAAGGAGGAATATGTTACATTCTCATCTTTTAAAACAGTTTCACTCTTATAAAACAGTTAATATTGAATAGGTTAATGTTATAATTAGGTTTATTAAGTCTTTCAAATATTTTTTGGTCAGTTCTTGATATAGCTTTTTTAATTAAAATCTCTGGGGGTTATATTTGAAGAATGTTGGTTAGGTATTTTTTATTTCTCTCCCTTTTAAATCTCCAGTGGCTTGCTAACTATATCTATGGCCTTGAAAACTCACTCTTTATTCTGTGTAATGGGCTATTAAGCAAATAAAACAATGGAGAAATCTGGTCTGGAAGGTGTCACTGTATGACCTACTTGCATTTTTTATTGCTGTCACTACCTTCATAACATATTAAAGGCTGCAATAGTCTGAATGGAAATACATGCAAGGCTATTTTAACAGCCAAACCCAGAACGTCGCGCAGCCATTTGAGATGGCTGTGAGATTTAAGAAAACTGTTCTTTAATTTTTCTTGTGTTTAGGTATTGGTTTATCTGTGATCCTCTATTGTTATCTACAATTTGCCCTGTTGGGTGCAACCCCTTTTGAAAACACAAGTGCTGCGTTCTCTGCGTGGAGCATGGATCAGCAAAGGCTGTTCCCAGGTATGTATATATTAAGACCATATTGGAATGAAATATCTGCATAACAAATTAGATTTACAGACAGATGGATAAGACAGGCAAATAGATGAATTCAGGAGAGATCCAGTCCAGCTGACATATGTTGAACCACTATTAAAATAGCTGTGTTAAACCACAAAGCTTTTACACTGTGTATGTTGACAGGAGTTAATGAGTGGAGAACGAAAGTGAGCTTTTTCCAAAGCAAGGTAATGGGACAATTTTTTTCAATTATGATCTCAGTAAGCCAAGGACATTGGTATCCCAAAATTGACAACATTTGCTATTTAAGAACATCAGTACTGGTACAAGTTTGCCAGGTTATCCTGTAAACCCAGAGTGAACAGGTTATAAGTACTGGATGAAGGGAGGCTAATGCAAAGAAAATCCCGTTGCTCCTAACATTGAGAGTAACTGCTGTAACTGGTGCAGGCCTTCCCCCTCCCCTGGCAGGATGGCATGGGACCTGGGGTCTTGAAAGAGGTACCCCAAGACAGGTTGAGCTGCTTGGCACCAGCTGTCAGAGGGGTACGCATTGCCACGTAATGACACTGACACCACTACAAGCTCTTACGTATTTTGAGATGCGTCTCATTTAATCAGAAATGCCTGCTCCTGCAATATTATCCACGGCAATAGTGCCTTGAGCATCTGCTAGGCTGGAGTCCTTTTGCACTTGGGCATTACACAAAGCTGTCTTAAAATCTAGTCCCATGACTGATGGCCCACTCCTATTGCCCTCAAGGGTAACTTCATCTCTGGTGCCAGCAGGAACTGTAGCATACCTTTCCATATCAACCCAGGCATGTCCTTGTACTACAGCTCTCAGGTAGTAATGCATCGCCGACACTTGATCTCAGTAAGGCAGACCAAACCTGTCATGAGAAGTAATGGGATCAGTGGCCATGCTAAGGTAAAATAACCAGCTAAGGGGCAGGACAAGAAGCAGCAGGTATCTGAAGATGAGTTTAAACCATTACCAGTACTTCTGCATTGATTTAATAAGCCTGTGGGGGGCTTCCATCAGCAAAGACTCGGACCCTGAATATCACATATTTCTAGAGTAAAAAAAAAACAACAAAACCCCCTAAGAAGCCATGGGTCTTAAAGACCAGTTTTCTGGGTTTGGGGATGCACAAACAAAATTCATTTTCTATCATCTTAGCTACACAAATCCAACACTGGTCTAATTATTGCCCCCTTTCCTCTTCCTCATGAATGCAAACCAGATTTAAAAGCAGATGCACATTGCTATTTGGGTACTTTGCAAACATCTGGTGGTGATCAGAGGCCTTTCTGACAGTTAAACCAGCTCACAGCTGGATTAATTTTAAGAAAAAGAAATATCTTCTGTGGCTACTGGATTGTTGAACCCCTGAGGAGCTGCGTAGGAGTGAGGAATTTTACTCCTGTGTTATCAGCTGGCTGTGCCTTACAAAAGGGACAGGCATACTGAGTCCCCAGTCCTGGCTGAGTAATGTGGCCAAAAGTGCATTGGTCTGGGCTTAAGCCGTCAGCAGGTGCTACCTCAGAGGGTACTTGGTGGTCTGGAAATCACTCCCACTGTGCATTGTAGCATCAGTGTAATCCTCCTATGTCTACCGTTGGGCAGAGCCAGGAAACAGGTCTGGAAAAGCAAAAGGGAGATCATCTTCCACAGGAGAAGTGGATTTCTGAGGCCAGATGGAGAGACGGACTATCTGTTTTGAAGAGCCGAGCCTGGGGTGGATGAGTATGACCAAGCTATGAGACCTATCTACCTACAGCTGCCAGGTTTGCACTCAGAGTAGGCGACGTTGTACATAGGTATAAGCCTGTCTTCTTACCATAGCGATTTCCAAACTGTGGGGTCATGGCGCAGCTGTTTAGCTCAAGAGATAATAATCCTTAAATGTTGAGTTAGATAGAAAAGATTGTCATATAGCCCTGTTGACTGGGGACGCTCTTTGTGCCTTGTAAAATGTAAAATCTCATGTTTCTCACCAAGCCTTCTAATTTAGCTTTCTATGGAGGGTTTTAACAATGTGAGAAGTAATTAGAAGTAAATATGGAGGTTTTCTCCATCTGCTCATATTTTAAATCCACAGTTGGTCAAGCCCAGCACACTGAATTTGCAACAGGTTTTATTCTCTGCTATGTAGAGTACAACTTATCTAAAGACCTAGGGAGAAGGTTTGCAGGAGTAGGCAGCAAAATTGCCATAGCACTGATCCCCAGACCCTGCCATGCCCTGCAGGGCAATGAACAGCAAGACAAACCCTGCCACTTCCAGAGTGTTTTCCAGCAATGGAGACAGAGCATCTCTGCTGTAGAAGGAGATGGGGTTGGGGGATGGAGGAATGTGCTGGCTGCAGGGAGGGGGCTGCTGTGGGTCACTGCAGTCCCAGCCAGGCAGGACAGGGCACCACCAAGGAGATCTGCTACCCCATCTTCCTTTGCTGCTGAACTCCACAGCTTATAAGCTCTCTGCAATGGACGTCCAAAGCAATCCTGGCCTGGAAAAAAAGTATATTCTCATTTCCTTAGTTCAGTGTCCCATCAAGTTAAGTAGACTGGAAAGACAGGCTTGTCCTAATGAATACTGGCCTATATTTCTGTCAGAGAAATGATAAGGGCTTATAGTGCAAAGACATATACTTAAAATCACCTTATGAGAACACTCTGATTGCCTTTTCAGTTAGTGTTAACTTTCCAGAATTTTGAAAACTGCTGATGTTTGAGAAGTTTGATGTTCTTGCCTGCAGCAGGGACACAGCTGAGTGATTTTGTTTAGGAGGAAGTAAAGGGTGTTTTTCTCAGAAAATGCTGAGTGTTTATACACAACAAGCACTGCTCAGCTAGCACATCTGCTTTTTCAGAGACTGGCAGAAATGCAGTCGCAACAGCAACATTCTGTCCCCAGAACCACTTGAAAAAATAAAAAGAAAGCCCAAAGCTGGTCACTGTCTCCACCTGGAGGGAAAAGGCTGCCTGACATAACCAAATTGTCCCATAGCACAAGCCCCACTCCTGTCCACAGAATGGGGACAGCCCGCTGGGCATAGGGGAGCCTCCAGAACTCCTCTGTGGAAATCTCCCCAGCAGCATGATGAAGAGACCAGGTAGGCAACAGGAAATTCGAAGTATTTTCCAGGACCCCCTGGGAAGTCAGGCACTGCCAGCTGCAGGTGTGGTGGTGCCAGTTGTTCTTTTTTCTTGACTGGGTAACATGAGCACATGAAAAGCGCGACTGCCATTTAAATAACAAGCAAAACTTCTAATTGCTCTGAAATATCTCTGGTTTCCAAAGGAATGCAGTAGGAATATAGTTTCTGTATTCCTCAAGAAGTTGTCTTTCCACTTGATGATAATTTTTTCCTCTATTTCTTTCCTTAATGGTTTCTTTATTGCACTTTTTCTCTCTTTTTTGAGTCTATAGGCTGAGGTACCTCTAAATCACATCAGTGGTCTTTATCATTTCCCACCAGAGCACAGTTATCCCCAAGTGATTTAAGCCCAAGGTCCTGCAAGCATGTGCCCAGAGCGTGAATTGCTTACTGATGCTGTGGATCAAAAGGCCCTGCAAAATGCATCACTAGGCCCATGGACCACTGTTAAATGCTTATTTGCCACCAGGTCACATTTCTCAGCCTGCGTGTAAAAGGATGACTGGGGTCCTGTTTGATCTCCCAGCAGAGGTCTGATCTGGGGAAGATGGAGATCCCTGCTCAGTCAGTCAGAACAGCAATTGCTGAAGAGAATCAAGCAAATTAAAACGTGCCTAAATTCCCAACCTGACAACCCACGAAATGCATCCTCCTGTGAGTCACACTGTTATCCAAGCCTCTCGATAGCACAGGGCCATCCAGACTGTGGAGCAAAGCCCACC
>NW_010545601.1:19289-33604 GCF_000687285.1 Phaethon lepturus
CAGGCAGCTAGGTCAGTGCTTGGGTGAACTGGGGCTTTTCTGGAAACAGCTCAGAAAAAGATTAATCTTTAATCTGATTCTCAGTCAGGAAGACATGCTGTCCCCAAGGGGAAGACATGACACATTGCAGCACTCTTTGTGCACTCTCAGAGGCCCTGGGGACCTCACCAGCAGTCATGGGAAAGGCAGCACTCTGAAGTGGAGCATGAACCTTGCCTTTGGGTTTTTTTTTTTATCCTCTATGCTATCTAGGAGATGATCTCACTTTTCCATTTGCCTGTAGTGAACAGTACTAGAAGCATGGAGGCAAACTGGGAGGCCAATGGAGCAGAGTAGAGACAAGGGTTACAGCTGCTGCTTTTATCTCCTGGGAGGAATTCTACTGTGCAAAAATATGTGAAACCAGTGAATTTTAGCCACTAGTTTGTGACAGCTTGTCATGCTGGTTTTGAAATGCAGTGAGGCAGGGAGGGATGGCCACATCTCCGGAGGAACAGGGGTGTAAACAGGAAACTTTTGTCTCTTGGAAGTGCACTGGTGTGCAGTGGCTGAGTGGCCTGGATCTGCAGCAGGAAGGACTCCAGGATCGCAGAGCCTGGCATGCAGCTGTGTGCACAGCCCGAGCCTGTAATTAGTCCTTGCAGTCAGGTGAAGTCCCTGCAGACTAGAAGAAGGGAAACATTGCACCTATTTTTAAAAACGGTAGCAAGGAGGGCCCTGGGAACTACTGACCTGTCAGCCTCACCTCTGTGCCTGGGAAGATCATAGAGCAGATCCTCCTAGAAGCTATGCCAAGGCACATGGAGGACATGGAGGCGATTTGAGACAGCCAGCATGGCTTCACCAAGGGCAAGTCCGTTCACCAAGGGAAGAGCTACAGATGTCGTCTGACTGGACTTCTGTAAGGCCTTTGACATGATCCCACCCAACATCCTTCCCTCTAAATTGGAGAGAGATGGATTTGACGGGTGTACTGTGGGGTGGATGAGGAATTGGTTGTATAGTCACATCCAGAGGGGATTGGTCAACGGCTCAATGTCCAGATGGAGATTCGTGATGAGTGGTGTCCCTCAGGGGTCTGTATTGGGACCAGTACTCTGTAATATCTTCATCAATGACATAGACAGCGGGATCAAGTGCACTCTCAGCAAGTTCGCAGAAGACGCCAAGCTGAGCAGTGCGGGTGACACACCTGAGAGACAGGATACCATCCAGAGGGACCCGGACAAGCACAAGGAATGGGCCCGTGTGAACCTCATGAGTTTCCACAAAGCCAAGTGCATGGTCCTGCACCTGGGTCAGATACTGGCAACCCCCAGTATCAATACAGGCTGGGGGGATCAAGGGATTGAGAGTAACCCCACAGAGAAGTACTTGGGGGTCCTGGTGGGTGAAAAGCTGGACATGAGCCAGCAATGTGCGCTCCAGCCAAGAAGGCCAACTGTATCCTGGGCTGCATCCAGAGCAGTGTAGCCAGCAGGTCGAGGGAGGTGATTGTGCCCCTCTACTGCACTCTGCTGAGACTCCACCTGGAGTCCTGTGTCCAGCTCTGGAGCCCTCAGCACAGGGAAGACATGGACCTGTTGGAGTGGGTCCAGAGGAGGCCACAGAAATGATCAGAGGGATGGAATACCTCTCTTGTGAGGACAGGCTGAGAGAGTTGGGGTTGTTCAGCCTGGAGAAGAGAAGGCTATGGGGAGAACTTACTGCAGCCTTCCAGTACTTAAAAGGGAGTTATAAGAAAGATGGTGACAGAAGTTTTAGCAGGGGACTGTAGTGATAGGAAAAGGGGTAATGGTTTTAAACTAAAAGAGGGTAGATTTAGACTCAATGTAAGGAAGAAACATTTCACACTGAGGGTGGTGAGACCCTGGCACAGGTTGCCCAGAGAGGTTGTAGATGTCTCACCACTGGAAACATTCCAGGTCAAGTTGGACGGGGCTCTGAGCAACCCGATCGAGTTGAAGATGTCCCTGCTCATTGCAGAGGGGTTGGACTAGATGACCTTTAAAGGTCCCTTCCAACCCAAAGATTCTATGATTCTGTGATTCTGTGATTCTGTGATTCTATAATCAAGCAGTAAGCCTTGGTCATCCTCTCCCTGCCAGTCTCTTAATCATACCTCAGCACCCCACGGTATGTGCTGTGTGTCTTGTGGCTCTTAGCCACACCAAGAGGTTGATATGGAGTTTCTAGGGCTGTGAATATTGGCACTGTGTGCCACCATGAGTGTCATTTAGATGTGTCCACTGTCAATGGGAGATGAAAATTAGAAGAGATGAGATGATGAGATGAGATGAAGCTGAGACAATATCCCAGGGGCAACAGCATCTAAAAACCCACATTAGGAAGGACCTTAGCTTGTGTGCTCAGCACCACCCCACATGTTTAGCAGGCTGGACACAAACATGCTGACCCAGAAGTTTTACCATGTGGGAGTCCCACTGTTGTCATGAAGGCAGTATATGAACCTGCATGATCATACCTATGTTCAGCATTTCAGTGTGAGGAAAGCCCAGGTTCACCTTGGTTTTTTTGCTTTCCAGGGAATAATCTGATGACCGTTATGTCAAAGGATGTCCAAGGTTGCCTTGTGACCTGGCCTGCTGAGCATCTGGGCAAGAGCCACACTTTGAAATGGTTCTGCAATGGGTTCACTCTTACCTGCCAGAGCTTCTCCAGCAAACCAAGAAGCTCAGTGCTTAGTAAGCAGCAGAGCACTGCTGCCTGAGGAACTCTGCGCTGGCTTTCGGCCAGCATGTTTCATGTGAGCCTAACCATGCCTGCCATATAGAGACTTTCCCGGGCAGTGCTGCCCCCAAGCCAGTGCCTCCACCTAGCCTCTCTCCAGACTGCAAGCTGCTTAGAGTTTCAAACTCTTGCAGCTGGACTGCATCTGTGCAAGGTAGTAACACTTACTTATGTCAATCACCTGTCATCTCTTGCAAATGAAGCAGGACAGTATTTGGATGAGAGCCCTCCAGGGACAACTTGCATGCTGCAACTTGTGGTGGCACTGGCTGCTTAAGCAAAGTCTGCTTTGAAAGAGCCTGATAGGAGTCTGCTGCAAGTGATGCAGTCTTTGACATGAGGCATGAAAGAGAAGTCCTTACCACTTACTGCTGTTCCCATTTCAGGAATGTCTTTCTCTCTGTAGGAGTGAGTGTCTAGTAAAGCTTTTGCATCAGGATGTTAGCTTGGATTTACTGGCTGGATTCCAATTCAGGCAGTTACCATCTACCCCTACAAACTTTCCATGCTGTTTCAGTTGGCTACAGAATGATTTTTCATTTCACGTTCAAATCTGATTTAAATCACTACTTCATACACTTGAACAATTCCTTTATTTCATACCCAGTGGTGGTTGAAAGGATGTTATGTAGCATATGCTTGGATCCACTTCAGTGGAAATTATTACCATCACTACTGGGGTTGCAACACCGAACAAACCCATGCTGGAAGGGAGCAAGCCAGCAAAACTGGAAAATACTACATTGTAAGACATAGTGTAGGGCTTATAGTATCCTACTCAATACACCAGCAGCTCATGACAGAAATCTATAGTAACTCCAACACATTATTAATAGTAAAGGTTTAGTTCTTGAAAAGATTACTCATGATTGTGCTAACTATAAGAAATGAGATCTCTCTCCACCGAAAACAAGCCAGTTAAACACACAGCTTAGTCTCTGAAACAGTTGGGCAAACCCCATTCTAGATGCCTGCAATTTTCTGACATCCCAACAGGACAAACTCCTCCTCGGCTACTCAAGTTCACCCATTTCACCAAGTAAACTTTTTTTCTTGTCTTATATTCCAGTTGTTGAAATTCATTTGCCACCTTCTGCTCAAAATTCTATTTATCCTTTTCCTCCCACTTTTCAGAACTGTCATGGTTATCAGCTCAGCAATGTGCAATGTAGATTCTTGAGATCTGATGTCATCTTGCTTGGCATATGTTACACCCTCAAATAAGCTGTTGTGCTGAATAATGTACCATATGTATATCTCCCAGGTCCTCCCAGCATTGTGAAGAGGTATCAGTGCTCTGACTGTGTGCCTCTTAAACCAGGATTTTTGTCCTTGTTGTGTAGAGCTTCCAAGTCTGGTGTTAGCAACTGAAATAAAATCCTCAGCTCACCCTCTTCTCTGCAGCATACTGCTCTGCCTATCAAACCCTGAAAAGGTTCTGGGAAAAGTCTACTCGGATAATCTTTTGAAGAAAAAAATTGCTCTTCCTTATATACACCCACTTATCCTGTAACACTTTAAGGGCTGCTTTGGGTGGAGTTTTTGCTTGCATGTGGTTTGTGTGCATGTAGGTTGGAAAGTGGAGTGGAAAGAAAACACAGCAGTGAATTTCAGCCTTCCACAGGAAACTCAAGAGAAAGAGATTAACACTCAAAATGGTCTTCCTGTCAGGGTTCAAATGGCACGCCAGAAGAACCTGCTCTCCCAGAGAGCAGTGCAGAACTAAATCAGCTCACCAGAGATGGTGTGAAGCCACTTCCTTGGAAGTTTTTTGGGACTTGGCTGGACACAGCCCAGTTCGACTTAGCAACAGTCCTGCTCTGAGTGGGGAGGGACGAGGAACTTCCAGCAGCTCCTTCCAGCCAACACTGTGGTGGTCCTGTGTGACAGTCTGACCACCGTGGTCTAAAAGGCTGCAGATCATGACCTCAAGCCTGGGAAAAGGAGAGAAAAGAATGACCCAGAGTGGCCAGAGCAGGCAGGTTCTCTTGAACCCTTGGGTTCCCTTGAAATGACCCCGCAGGGAACGGTCCCTACCTGGAGACAATGAAGCAGGCAGCCACTCCTCCCAAGGGTTCCTTCCTTCCTTTCCCCAGAGGTTTGATCATACTGTTACAGACGTCTCTCTGCAGCCAGCCCTGAGTGGGACTGCCTTGCCCCCTGCACAGCATGGTCCCCACCAGCTGCAGGCACATCTGGGCACTGAGGCAGCAGCCACGGCACTGCTCACGCAGAGCCAGACACACGCCTGAGCACTGGACACCTTTTTTGCCTTCTCAAAGAGGTGTATAATGAGCAGACACAGGATGCTCCTATGGTGCAAGGGCTGCAAGTGGTGCCACAGCACATCAAGTGCCTGCTCAGATGCAGCATTTAATTTTAACTGATGAGGTCTCTGAAACATCCCATTTTCAGAGAAACTTCCGTAATGTCTTTCCTTGGAGGAACACAATAGTGAGTGCCCACAAAATAGCACTCTACAATTGTTACTCATGGACAGAACATCAGATGTGATGAGTCACCTTCATTTTTTGGCTTTAATGCTTTTTGCATGCATGGTACTAGCATTGTGTTTAAGTATGCGATTCAAATTTAAAGATTTTGAAGCCATTAAAGAAAACTGGAGTCTGATCACCACTGTGGTATCTGGTTTACAGTTAGCAAAACATTTTTTTTTTCCCTGGATCCCAGTTGCACCCTGGGAAAACACTAGGAACTTGGATGCTTCGCTATCCAAGTTTTACAAGCGGTTCAAACAGCAGTAGGCACCCTGCATGCTGCAAATGTTTAAGGAGGTTAAGCATAATCAGCTCCCACTAGTCCCTGCCAACTGCATTAATTAAGTCAGTAGTGAGTATGGGGAAAAAGCCTAAGGAAATACAATTTATGAACATATTACATTATTCTGCACAGTAGTTAAGATCACAGCTAAAGAGCTGATGTAGATGAAAGAGTCCCATGTCTAGAGCAGAGACTTTAATTTTCATGTTATGTTATTTACCAATACTGGTGACTAGCAAAATAAATCTTTAGTTTCATTTCACCCTGCAGATGGGAGACGGTTTTACAACAGTTGCTGGTGAGATATACTCTACCTATCTGGAGTGTGTTTTTTTTAACACTGATCTATTAGCACAGAGGGAGAAGTAACGGGACAATTTTATTTCTGTAATGGTTCTTTGGGGCAATTGAAAAGGTATCTTTGGTGTTCTTGCTTTTGGCCAGTAACAGTTAAACTTTATACATCTCTTTCTTTGAGAAAGACAGTGTGAGAGAGATACTCATCAAAACTTACAAAGCTTGAATTGATAAGGAAACCTAGGACCCCATCTTCTTTAACTACATCTGAAGGGCAAGCCAACAAAAAGGTTTGTCTTTCGTTCTATGATTTCTATGTATATGATTTCTACGTGTATTTTTCAAGTTCAGCAAGAGCTGTACATCAGCAGAGATCAAAAGTCAGTAGAACATGCAGCCTAATAATTTTCCTTCTTGCTTGTCCAAAGTGAAAGGTCTAATGAGTAGCACACTCTCCCTTGTAGGTGAAGTATTTTCATAGCTTCCTCTAGATACCTGAAAATGTGAGAGTTTCATTACGCTGTTAAAAACAGCTTATTTAATAGCCCAAATAGACCTGCTCAGAAATCACTATGACTCATGAAATATAAGGTATAGGTTCTATTTCATTAGTCTGTAGGAATATTGACTTGGAGGAAAAGATTTCATGTTAAATAAATGCCACTAGCTAAAAGCATCCATGCTACAAATGGGGTTTTAAATTTGCAATTTGAAGAGAAGTGGTGTAATGGGCTCTAGGTTGCAAACAGGCTTTGTTACATAACCTTTACACTGCATTTTTTAAACTAAGCCACAGGTGTCAGTAGCTATAAAATGTCCTATGGATGGTACACAGGTTGTTTATAAGGGTTTGGTGATTCAGGAGAGAAAAATAGAGTTCAGTCAGTCAGTTCAGTACTGACTCTTTTTCTGAGTCAGTACTGAAACAATGTGATACTCTGGTTCACTTTTAGGGTACAAAACCTAGGGCCTGATCATCTGGCCTCATTTACATACAATAGAGCTTTGTTTAATAAGTATTGAATTTTAATATGACTGAGGACTTCTGAAATCTGAACAGAATCAAAGTACATTTACTGCTCATATTGTGACAGCCAGCATTTCGATTCCAGGGAAAATCTGCAGTCACTCTGCTCAAGGCTTGCTGAGAACTGAGACTAGTTGTTGTGACAAGGCATCATCAGGTTTGGCACTTCCACAGCAACTGAAGTTCTGCTCTCCTTTCCAAAGCTTTAAATACTTTAAAATACCTTCTAGAAAAAAACCCACAGCTCTGCCTCATATGCTTGACTCTGCAGTAAGACAGTCGCAACTATGTTCAGCTGTCGATGAAGGAAGAGGTTTGGAAATGAAGGAAAATAAAATTCACTTATGCTCTAACACAACTAATATTATCCAAAGAAATTCAAAGGGTGAGTATTAAATCATTATGAAGTAACAAGATAAATGCTTCTATCAATAAATAATCCTTTTGTTTCTCTGTCTGAATCATTTTGTCAAAATCTCTGGGTAATTCTTACCATTAAATGTTCTGGGGTGAAAAAATTACTGTGCTAGTTCAACTAACAGCCAACACATGCTTTAGAAAATCTACCTGATTGCTATTTTGAGGAGTCAAACAAAATTTGAACTCTCCTTTCTGGTACTCTCTGTCTTTTGCCCAAGTATTTGAAAAAGTATACACTTAGCATGAGGTGCTATAGCACACTTTGGAAAAGTCAGGCGATGGGATTATAGACTGCTCTGTCTCTAAGTGATGAACTTGCTATCAGGTCCTCATACAGGATCCTTTCTTTCTATTTGTGGACATGCCGCTTGCTGCTCCAAGTTATTCTTTGATGCTAGGCTCCTAGTACAGTAGCCTTCCTCAGCTCTTATTTTGTAACTTCTATGGAGTAACACTGCAAGCTATAAACCAATTTTGCTTTCACCACTGACGGACAGATCAGTGATACCATCAGCAGCTGGGCCCTCCAAGGGCACCTTCGGGACCCTCTGTGTCCAGAGGTGACACAGCTACACATCAGGCTGGAGGTACAGAGGTCAACCTTTGGAAAGTCTTGTCACACTGCCCAGCCTACAGCTCTGTGGCTCAGATTGACATAATTAAGCACTGAAGACTCTTCTTTGTCTTGCTTCAAGTGTACAAATGCATTAATGAGGCAATACAAAAACAAAATTAGAAACAATGTAGGTAAGTCCTAAGTGCATATCATTTTGTAGGGATAATATTGTAACCTTCAGGTCCAAGAAATAATATTGTCCCTTTCAAAAAACTTCCTCAAGGTTTGTGATGTCTGAACTCATGTAATTTTGTTCTGAGAGTTAAACAAGAGAAGTGCATTCATTTCTTTGAAAAAATACTTATCCATATGGTGAAGGAGAGCCTAGGAAAATATCCTGTTCTCCACCAGGCACTGTGGGGTACCTTCCTGTGATGTTACCTGAAGTTACCAGTAGTATCTTGCAGAATTCAGCTACTGACTAATTGGGAAGGTGCTGAAAAAGGGTGAAATGCAGGGGAGCACAAAGAGTGCACCTGCTTGTGTGTCCTGGTTTCAGCCAGGGTAGAGTTAATTTTCTTCACAGAAGCTAGCGTGAGGCTATGTTTTGGATTTGGGATGAGAAAATGTTGATAAGGTGCTGATGTTTGAGTTGTTGCTGAGTAGTCAAGGACAGTCCAGCTTCTCATGCTGGCCTGCAGCAAGCAGGCTGGGGGTGCACGGGAAGCTGGGAGGGGACACAGCTGGGACAGCTGACCCAGGCTGGCCAAAGAGATATTCCATACCATATAACGTCATGCTCGGTATATAAAGCTGGGACGAAGAAGAAGGAAGGGGTGGAGGGACGTTCGGAGTTATGGCGTCTGTCTTCCCAAGAAACCATTACGCGTGACGGAGCCCTGCTTCCCTGGAGATGGCTGAACACCTGCCTGCCCATGGGGAGTAGTGAACAAATTCCTTGTTTTGCTTTGCTTGCGTGTGCGGCTTTTGCTTTACTTATTAAACTGCCTTTATCTCAAACCATGAGTTTCCTCACTTTTACTCTTCCGATTCTCTCCCCCGTCCCACCGTGGGGGAGTGAGCGAGCAGCTGCGTGGTGCTTGGTTGCTGGCTGGGGCTAAACCACGACATTGTGCCAGGTCAGGCCATCCCATCTATTCAGTGTTGATGTGACCTGTTGATGCCTGTCCAGCACTGGAGGCTTCTGCAAAAGTGCACCAGGAAAAAATTAGTTTTGTAAAAACATGGGAGGAGAAGCAGAGGGAGCAAGTTAATGTATCTGCCATCAGATGCAGTCAGAAGAAACAAGTAGGAAAATTAAATGCATCTATATAAATTTAAAATGACTCTATATCAATTCTTTCTGGAGTGTGTCAGAATCATGCTAAATTACCTAAATTTTTGTAGGAAATGTCTCAAACCAAGCTCCAGGAAGACATCTGGTAAACCTACAACTGAAAGAAGTGATACTAAAGCCAAAAACACACAAGAAAGTTATTAAAACCTAAGACCACACCGAACTGACTGAAAGAGAATGCAAAGGATATCATTAAGGTTAAGAACTAGCAGCTAATTATTTAATGAAAATCAGACGGTTTGCATCCTGTGGGTAACTTCCAGAAGCATAGCCTATTTTATTTCATTCAAATGGTCTCTGGAAGAAATGTGGTCTGGTTTTGTTCTGTACTGTTCCCCTGTGGCAATATGCAATTTCAATAATGATTTACAGAGCAGCAGATGCAGGGAAACAATGCAGGCTCTAAGGTTGTCAAAAACCCTTCAATAGCCTGACAATTCAGAGAGCAGATTGCAGCACTTACTGTTTCTTTCTCCAGGTGTACATCTTGTGATACAGGAAATAAGACAATTCCCCCTATGCCAGTGGACAATTTTCTTACTCAAATGGTCAACAAAGCACCTCTCAAAACTGATTTTTTTTAATGTCTGACTTTGACAAGTACAAGAAACCAACAGGCATGCAAGAATTTTGGGTACCAGAAATGTGAGTTAGAAACTTGAGAGTGGAAAATGCAGTCTTATGCGGATGCGGGCAGACTTTTCTACATACGCGTGCTCTTACTGTGAAGGAGCTAAGGAAATATTCCTTTACTCTGCCAGATCAAACAGCAAGCTCATACTCTGCAAAGGTTTTCCACACTACAAATCACTTTAGAAACTTGGTGTGTGCTTTAACCCAGCTCTGGAAACAAGCCGCTTGTATTTCTCAGGAACACCCACCTCTCCTGCAACCAGATGAGTCAGCCAGCATCCAGGAGCCTCCTTCCAGGAATCTGGCCCACTCAGAAACCCAGCAAAGCAGCACAGGCAATAGTGTAGAGGACTGACACCATCTTGATAAAAGGGAAAACACAATGGGTAAATACTCTTAAGAAATTCTACACTGGCCATTAAACAAAAGGCCCTAAAATTGCCATGGACTCCTCTTCAACTGTTTTCCTCTATGAATTATACAGGTTAGTAAAAGAGACTTCTGTCCCCACTTTTCTGTCACTGATATCCCAGCTTCTCTCATTTAAGCTGCGCACCAGGCTTGGCTCAGAGTCGGCGCTTGTCATGGGTGAATTTCTGATGCCCAGAAACAAAGACAGAGCATTCATGTTTGTCTCCTGTTATACTGTCAACTGGTCATTACATCCCAGGGAAAAAGCTGTAAAACCAGTGATGGGAGCATCCTAACATGTGTTGGAGCTTTTCAAACCAAACCTGATAAGCAATTACATGGACAGTTGGCAACGTCAGGTTCAGTCTTCCTTCGGCAGGTGAGACTGCAGGAGAGCAAAATGCCGGTGTCAAGACATGCCAACATAAGTCGGCGCCTTCTACACCAAACCGACCTATATGTACATAAGTGTGACCTAAGGCTGACTTGAGAGAAAGCTGAGCTGGTAATATTAGAGGAAATGTGGGTAAGGCCCTACTCTTCCCACTGTCTTTCACTGGGGGACCATAATCCCAGCTGACCTTTTTCTCCCTGGACTCCTTGGTGGCATTTGAAGTCTACTGGACATGGCTGAAAACAGCAGAGAGCCCTTGGAGATTGCGCTCTCAAGACCTCTCAGTTGCTGGTGGTGGTATCTAGCAGGTACCATGCCTCCCACAAAATATACTTCAGGAAAAAAACAGTAAGCATTCTGCTTGCTTCAGTCAGAAGAGCACGTCACTCCGTTGCTATGTTCTCTACACTGGGTGCCATTGACTGCCAACACCATTTCAACACTTAAGTCTTCCCTCTGTGGAAGACACCTACCTGCCTCAGCTAAAATAAGGAGACCAGATAAACAGAATAATCCCCATAAGCCATTAAAGAAGCAGACAGAACAGATGGGAAACTGCTTTCTTACACCATGGAAGTCGGGGGATTTCTGAGTTTTTCATATCCTGCATTGAGGAAACAGAACCTTTCAAGGATTTTTGTGAAAAATAAGGTCTCTGCCCACCGCAGAAAAGCTACTAATGCACTGCCTCAGACACTTACCTAGCGCTGTGGAGAAGCCAAACTGAGTTCTCACTTTCCTTAATTCAGAGCAGAGAGCTGAAATCCCTCTCCTACATAATCACAGAGTATCAGCTATTCCAAGTGAATTTGTGCCTGTTCTATATCCATCTGTTCCCTTCCCCCTCTCCAAATTCCTATCTGGGTATGAGCAATCTTTCCTGTCCAGAACAGTACATTTCTGTAGAACATACATGTTTAAAAAATTAGCATTTTCCAACAGCAACAGCTTCAGTAGAACATCCGTCACTGGCAGTGGAGGTGCTGCAGCGCTTCCTCTTCCCCATGCTGAGCAGTGGAACATGGTACTGGAGGAATTTCTACAGATGCCTCTCACTGTGGTCACAGCTAAGAGTAAAACTCACTGGGAAATCCTGACCTGAAGATATGCAGTCCAGTTTAACGAAATATTGGTCTTGGCTTTTAACAGTGAGAAGAAAAGCTTCCTCCTTTTCTTCCCTGCACCCCCGCCCCCAGCCTTTTTATTTTGTGGTGCTTTTCATAATTCTCAGAACACAAAAACACCCCATAGCTGGACCCCACATGAAAACCTAAAGACCTTCCCTTCAGCATCTAACTATTTAATGCTATGGCATTCAAATGCAAGTTAAATAAAAGTTGAAATAACTGACTGCAGGAATGGAAAAAGGTTGGAGAAGGAGGCTTAAGATTTAAAATAAAACCAAAAATGCATAGGGAAAAGAAAATCAGCCACATTTGTTTAAAATATTTACCTGAATAAGCAATAATTGCAGGTGCCAAAACCCTGTAAGAACATGGGTAGGCGATAACAGCTACGTGGAAGTCAACAGAGAGTGATGCATCAAAGGTAAGTGGGCAGATATGGAGACACTGTTTGCAGCACAGTAAGGACAACAGCCTATCCTCAAATAGCGAGGGACAGCTCCCAACATGACCATTATTACCACTTGCACAACCACTGTTGTGCCAATGGTAAATCAGCTGGCAGCAGCTGATAAATGATAGTTCACCGCAGCAAATGACAAGAGAAGCAAAGCTGGACTCCCACCTCCATCACTTGAAGGATGCTTTGGGCAAGTTGTAGCTTTGCAGAGACTCGCACTTCCTTGTGTGCGCTCTCCCTCTCTCACCATTACACTCTCAGAAACAAAAGCCGTGAGGTGTTTGTGTGAATTGGCAGGCTGCCTAGCCACCCTTGTCAAAATGGCTTGGCAAATTTGAGCTGAGCACCGGATGCTTACACAGGGACTGCTTCTACTTAATGATCCTGCTTCATACCAAAGGCATGCAATTTCTCTGCACTCTTGGTTTAACCGAAGGAACAGGAATGTTCTGTATTTTGGTAACAGTAAATCACCAACAGAACCCACATGCAGCACTTCAACATTGCAAAAATTTGGAACATTGACATTCATGATGAAAAAAACCCCATGCTGTTTTAATGAGGGAATGAGCAAAAGGGAGCTGAATGGTGCTGAGCAACAGCCTTCTGCCATAGGCTGATTTACTGTAAGGTCTTATTTGCTGTGGAACTAACTAAAGTTGTCCCACCATTGATTCCTGGTCTCAGCTTAGCTTTTAATGAAACTCAGTAAGCCTTGCTTGCTTGGTCTTGCACTGAGTTGCACTTGCAACTGACCTAGCACATTACAAGTAATTTCTTTATTTTTCAAAACCTGCAGCAAGTCATCAGATGCCCCCCGCCTTTTGCCCACAAGAGCAGTACATCATAGCTAGGGAAGCAGAGTTTTTCAGTCTCCAGTACTGTGGCACTGATAAATCTCTCAGACAACAGGTCAGCGAGGGTGAAAGCAGATGCCCCTGATGGCTTTCCCTTGCTAAACTTTTCTTTCCTTCTCTTTCCCAGCTTCTCATTCCAACTTGATCTGATTTCATTTGGGACCTGGGATCTGTTCCTGGAAGCTTTGCTCCAGGCAGAAACAGCAAAACAGTGTGGTACAGGGAACACCGGACCTTGTTCTTCCCTCCTTTGCTTTAACACATGCCTGAGGTGGTGCAAAAACTCATCTGCCTTCCTGGCATCTACCTCTGATACAGAGCTCTGGTCCAGAACAGGCTGCCCCCGGCCCTCCCCATTGCTGGGCACATCTCCTAGTGCAAGGAGGAGACCAGTATAGTGGGACTTGGCTTCTGCCTTGCTGTCTGGACCAGGACACACATTACTACAAGAGCATTAGCCCCACATCATCATCATCCCTCAGATGCAGAACGGCAGTGCTGCCAACAGATTTGTATGCCAGACATCATGTGGGTACATGCCTGGCAAGTGGCTGGGCTGAGGGAATAGCTTCTCACCCGGAAACAGGCCTACGCTCAGCCACTTCTCATCTTCCCCAGCAAGGACTAGCCCTCCCAAACTCTGCAGGCAAAGCTGCCCCATGGCTGCTCCCTCACCTGCTTCAGGGGCAAAATGCTTAATGAGCTGAAGCTGCTTAAAGCTGCTCCTCAGCAGGCACACACCTGGCAGCTCCCAACAACATGGGCCAGAGCATCTGTGGTGGCTAAAACGCCTGGACTTACCAGGTGGAAGTTTCCACTGCCACAGTTAGGGTGGAATGAGGACAGTGGCCGGATGATGAGTGGAAAGCTCTGGGCTGTGTGCTTTGGTATTTGAGCAGCTCAGCCCTCCATGCTGCTCTTTCATACAGCCTGCTGTGCTGAACAGCCTGATCCTCCATCAGTGCTCTAGAAAGTGCATCAAAATCCATCACCTCACTGGCACTGGTTACTACCAAGTGGGATTACGGAGCATTTTGCTGAATCAGGCTAACCTAACAACAGACAACAGTACATTTTTTAATGCTGCACCCTGTTAGTCAACACAGTTTTTAAGTCTGTTAGGGATTGGACAATTCGTTGCCAACAGCACCGACCAGCCAGATTTGAGCTACAGCGTAGTTTGTCAGGTGAATGTAAAAAGCTGGTCTGCCTTTCTGTATGGGAGGGGGGGGGGGGGGACAAGGGAC
>NW_010545601.1:33635-45559 GCF_000687285.1 Phaethon lepturus
CCTTGAATGGTTCCTACTGCAATGCCAAGAATAACACCAAGCAAGAGAGGAAACCTACTCAAGTGAATCTGGAAATCATTTGAAGCAGGAACCAAATATAATTGGGTGTTTTTCTTAATGGCATGCTAAACTACATTAGCAAAAGTGATGTGACTTCACCAATGTGTAAGTGTATATAAAAGCTTAATGTAACAATATTTTCAGAATGTCTTCACCTGAAGACATTTTTAAAGCTATCTAGGATATGTTAAATAGACCATATTGGTAGCAATTCATTCATAACATTTTTAATCTTCTTTCTTCTGGAATATACATGTTCCTGCAACCAGCTGACAGAAAGAAACAGAATAGCCCTCAAGACACCTACCCATATGCTTTCACCGTAAGATTGCCTGGGAGCAGGGGTGTTAAATTTGCAACCTGCCAGAGTGGTCCACCCCACTTACAATTGGCAGCCTCCTCCACAAGGGAAAGCATGGCAAGCTGGACAAATTGCTCTAGCAGTAATAACCAGCTCGCAGCCACCACCTTCCAGGGTGAGGGCAGAGAGAAGGCAGCTCACCAGCTGCCATGGCAGCAACAAGGCAACGGAAACACAGGAGTATAACCTGCACTTGCACGTTGTAGGTGCGTACACAAAAAGTCCAGCATTTTGAGACTGCAGAGCTGCGGGATATACAACAGCCAACTGCTCTGCACAGGAAGCAAGCTGCATCCAGTGGTTTCATGGCTCCACCACTGCTGCTTGGCCAGAAGGGCTGACCCCTTGTGTTTGTGGACCACCTGCAATCTCAGGCAGCGGAGGAAAAGCCACCGTGGCAGGTTTTTGCTCCATAGCTGAGGTAGGTAGCTAAGGCTTCCTTTACCTTCAGCAGACATTGACATTTTCAGGACTCTATTCACTTTACTATTTTAGGTATCTACTTTAAGGAGATGAACTGCACCAAGATCCCATCTTTCCTCACCAGCCAGAGAAGGAGCTCTGACTACTACAGATGCAGATAGCTACAGTAACTCAAACTGACCCACTGTGGACATCGTTACCTGCCCAGCTTCAGAAGTCAGGCACACAAAATATGCTGGTAAACTAATGGGCAAGACTTGAGCTGCCAGGACAGAGATGACACTTCCCGTATCAAGGATTTTGGTTTTGAATTCACCTTGGGTAAAAAGTTAAAAAAGGAAGGAAGTACATGGCTGTACAACTCCACTGGTTGTCTGGGATGGCGTGCACTATTGCAGGCACCGTTTGCTGTGATCTCTGGCCCTGTTGTCCGCTGGCCATTCAGTGAAAGAAGTTACTCAGGCATTGGGTTGCCAAAATTTTGCTGTCACACAGACCAAAGCTCACATTTATCAAGATTAGAAAACCTGTGCTTCCCTATTCACCCCTTCCCAAAAGCAGTTATGTGGAAAGAAAGGACTGGTACTGAAAAGCTGTGATTAAAATTTAAAATCTGACCTCATGCATACGCTGAATTGTTCCAATTTCTTGTTCTAGCCGTCAGCAGTTTTTCTTTCTTTTTTTTATGGACAAGATGACCCTTTTCACAAGGAAAAAGAAAAACGTTCAAAAAACCTGATGTAATTTCCATAAAAAACACTACCAAAACTCAACTAAAAATCAACAATTTTAATCTTGGAACAACCACCTTTTTACAAAGAGATTTTAAAGATCGAGTGGACATATTCACAAAAGCAACAAACTAAGGCATATTCTCCATATCCATGTTTAGAAATTAAAGACTTTGAAAAGCTATGTGACTTGACCTCCTTTAAACCTCGTCAAGACACAAGCAGTAAAAATTTTAAATGTTTGACTCACTTTTACATGTAGTGGACTGTCAGTTTATACAATTATCATGAGTATGAACTAGATTAATTTTAAATCACTGAAACAAATACTCTAGTAAAAGCATGAAGCTTAGACATTATTTTAAAGTGCTCATTAGAAACCCAACATTCCGATGTTAATTAAGAAATGTTAAAGATATTACATTTCTTACATATTGAGTCTGAAAGTACAGTATGTACACAATCTACAATCCTGTCTTTATAAATAGGAAATAACTTATCTATGTATTTCAAACGTGACTAGTAGCTGAAGGGAAGCTGAAAGACTATTTCAATTTGGCCAGAAAAAGACAAAAACCAGAACAGTCATCCCATACATACAGCTATCGGAACTCTGCATTCCAAGCGCTGCCATTTTGGCCCATCTCCTTGATTAATTCTCTTTACACCCACTCATGAAGCATCTGCCGGTGCGTTGCCAGTAGAGAATTACAGCATCTCTCTTGTTATGAAATTGCTTGGGTCTCTAGAACTGGCAAGGCTGCTGCTAAGAGAAAACACAATGTGTCATAAGTCCCTTAAACAGAAGAAATACGCGCTGCAATGTATTACAATTTGCAGAGATAAAAGAACTCTGAACTAGACTGTCAAACAATAAAAATTTGGATGTTTATTTTATTTTTGAATTAATTGTAGTGCTTATAAAAAAATAAACCAGAACTAATTCAAAGGCATCTGTGACAAATTTAAAAGCTTACATCAGCCTTCTTATAAAGCCCTAACCAGTTCCTTTCAATCCAGAGCTACAGTATGTTTCCTAGTCAAGTCTCCTGTCCTGACAGGAGCTAATCAAACCTCTCCATCTCACTACCAGTCCTATGTGATTTTGACTTAACAGTTTTGCAGCGGGTGGTACTACCCTGTGCACAGGTTAAGCCTGCTTCACACAGGACTAATACCAGGTATCTGTGAAATGTTAGTATTGTACATCACTGTGCTCCCCACAGTGCACACACTTTTCAACAGTCACCCTCAAAGTACAACATGACAAGTTTTCGAAAATACAAACAATCTTAAAATGCGGGACCCAAGAGTGTTTATGAAAGTACAATAAAAAATACTTAACCTCTTCTCATTGCTTTTCATTTCTCAGCTGCCATGAAGGGCAACGTTTCATGTTTTTCCCAGTCTTTTCACTGATTTTGCAACTGAACTTTCTGATTTTCAGACAGATACTGAAGTATACCCACTCACATATAATAACATGATTACAGTACAATCAAAATCCGTAAAATAAAGTAATGGTGAACATTCTGTAAGTGGAATTTTAAATTTTGGTCAACATTTCTGCTAGGCTAAGGCAAAAATATGCTGTACAAAATCACTTTAACATCTGCAGGAATAAGCATCTTGCTTACTTTAGCCTCAGCTTAGTGTGCGGTCAGCCTGAACTATGCAATTTCTTAAAAGAACAGGTAGATAGGAAATTGTAAAGTTGTATTTCTTCCCTACTTGTACCCATTAGCAGATTCTTCCCTTGCAAAACAGCATTCATGTGAAAAAATTTACTGTGGCGCCCAGAAGAGTTGAAGGCAAACACATGTGTATGGGCAACAAAAGCTGTCAAGGTGACAAACGATTCAATGGACTGCTTTCTTCTCCACCTGCAGCAAGCTTGAGTGTTGTTAGCTTTCGAGGGGGATGCTGAGGACTCTTACGAAGGTTGTCGTCCATCTGTAGAGAAATAATGAGAGCCGGATGTGGCAAACAGTAGAATATAGATTATACAATTAGTCTATTTGTCAAGGCTCCCACCATTAATGCTGGTTTGGGGTATTTTTCACCCTGTTATTTCAGGCCCAGACAAAACTGATGCCTTGGTCCTTTCCACTCCCAAGTATATGCTTGTGTTAGAGCTGCTGTTCATTCCATTGGTATATGGTGCATCAAACGCAGGGCAAACAGGTGTGCTTCTGTGCAAATGATTTCACTGAGATTACTAAGAAAGCAATATTGCTACCTTCTTCTAGGAGGTCCTTCTAGGAGGTCAAAGTTTCAATTTTGTACAATAGCCAAATGCTGCTAGAAAGCTAATCAAAAATCAAAATGCTAACTTCAATGGATGCTTTTGCATGCTCAGCACCTTCCAAGAACAAATCTTTTTCAAATTAGAAATGTTCTGGAGGCACTGGGTGAATTTAGATTAGTTACAGATTTCAAAAAGTATTTAATAAAGAATTTGTGATAAGGCCTTTTCAAAGACAGGTTAAATTTAATCTCTGAATATAAAGATTTTACGTTTTCATGGAAATCCATCTAATGCCCTGCACATCATGTGGTATCACAAAGAGTCTAGTTACTACAGAATAAACAGAATCACTGAAGACAGCACAGGGGAGATCTCCAGAGGTTGTCCAGTCCATCCCATTTCCTCAAGGCAGGACCAGCTTTACCTAAATCATGCCTGACAAACATCTACATAACCCATTCTTTAGAACTTCCACAGCCACACTTCAATACCACAAAGAGGAGACTCTATCAATACCTAATGCTACAGAAGCTGATCACAGTTAATGGATCTATTTTGTACACCAATCTTTTTCAGGCAGAAATGCCTTCTATTCTTCTAGTTAAAGTGTTCAATCTGCATCAGAAGACTAATTCTTCACAAGTATTTTTCACATGATTTACATAGTTTTTTGATATGTGCTGAGTGACAGCCTTAGAAACAAAGAATATAGAGAAATAAAAACTAGATGTAGAATAAGCAGGAGAAAGAGTGACTGTAAGTTAGTGCCTACAGCATTCAGCTGGGAACAAGGAGAGCTGGTGACCGGTCTTATCTTGCAGTACCATTTCCGAGTTTTGATCAATACATTTGCCTCCTCCTTTGCTGGAATGTACGTTTGCGGAAAGACACCCTTCTTTTCTTGGTAAGCACACTTGCAAGACAATGTTCTTTTGATTGTAATAAAAATACTTTTTAAGTACAAGGCTTCATTAATTATTCCTTTCAAATCACATAAAATTCTTCCTGCCTGGCTACACAAAGTAACTCACTGGAAAAGAAGCAATTAAAATAAAATGTCCATTGTACAGTTGCAGTTGTCATGCAAGAATATCTGTGAACAAGTAACCACAATGAAGCAGACTGAAGCAAAAGTAACCTTTTCAATCAAGTTGGATTCCTTATTTACAAGCTGTGTGAGTTTCTGCAGATTAGCATCTGCTGTATCCTGTCCAGCTGGAGAATGGCCTGGAGAGTGAAGGCAGAAAGATGAAGAGTGAAAACGTATTTACAAAAGCTTTTAAATCCTTAAAAAATTATCTCACATTTGGGAGAAAGTTCATGCAGTATTTTCATCCTAAGAAGAATTTAAGCGGAAAAGCCATTCCATGTGAGAAAAATAGAAGTACTAAGCATGAGCCATAGCATAGATGCAGGTGCATTTTGCCAATGCTTGACAGAGTCTAAAACTGAGTATTAACCCCTGCTTTCAATTTTCAATCCTTTTTGCACAACTTTGGAAGTTTCTCTACCTCATTTCCCCACAGAAGCTCTAGCATAAACCACATAAAATCTAATTCTGCCTGGGTTCACAGACGGAATCTTGGAGTCCTAATTCAAACAAGACTATACATGACAAAAAGGGAAAAAGAAACACATCTTACCTGAGACAGTTAACCTGAAGTAGCAAGTTAAAATATCATCACAGAATCGACACAGATTGGGAAGCTGTTTCAAATGCTCTTGTAATTGTACTCTGGGGAAGCACACTTTATAAATTGGTGCAAGGAAACCAAACACAAAGGCATCCAAGGTGGTAGGCCTGCAAACAGTGACAAAACAAAACAAAAAACCAAGGCAACTGAGGTAAGACATTAAGATCTCTACAATGTAACCATTTTCTGTGTATGTCAAACTCAGGACAGAACATAATCAGCTCTTGTGGCATTTTGTCTTTTCGCATCAGTCTGGTAAATACTTTGTACAGACTATCTACTGATTTCAGCACCTCTGAACTAGAGACATGCTGGCAAGCTGGAACAGTAACTTCAGCATTAAAATCCAGTCATGTTCTCACATGCATGGATACACAAGCCAATCTAAAAGACATTTCTGGCACCACAAAAGCCAAGCTGTATGCCAGGGGACTAGGATCCTCTCTCATGAAGCGGTCTGACTTCAGTGGCTAAAGGAAGAGATCATCCTTTTTAGTACCTGTTGGCGCTATGTTGTTGGCAATATCTGCTTCCTGGGCAGTGCACATACCACAGGAAAAGGAGTGTTTCTGAACCTACACCCTCATCCCATGAAAGCAATGGTAACACCTCAGGCTTAAAGCATTTTTTTCTATATACAAGCGCAAGTGACATTCAGTGGCTAGAAAAGCATTTGCTAGTTCTACACTATGTCATCAAGCACCCCACATTTTCTTAGCAGCTGTGGGCAGCATCTGCCACTCTGTGACAAAAAGACAGGGTAAGGGAGACACTGCATTGCCTTAGACCAAAGATCTCATTTGTGCCCTGTTTGCTCATTCAGATTTATCTGAGACGCAAAGCAAGAGTGTGAGACATGAAACTACTATGCAGCACTTTTAACATTCTGGCAGGTGAAATAAAAAAGTTTAAGTGTTCACAGAGTCGCGTGGTACCCACCTTATTAGTCATTAAAAAAAAAAAAAAAAAAAATCACACTCACGTATCTCCAAAGAAAAACTGAGATGTTCCCAATCTCTTCGACAGGAGATTTAGGCACTCCTTGGCATCCCTGTATATCTGATGAGACACAAGACTGTCTAAGAGCCCTAGATGTAGCAAGGCTAGTATGCACAGCATCATTCATTGTTGACAGTGTGCTAGACTGTTTCAGTTCTTGTCTTTTGACAGCACCAACTTACAAATTCTTTACTGCACAACACATACCTGTGCTTCCACTTCAGAGAGACTGTAGAGTGGAGGCCCTCCCCTGGTCAGCAAGATCCTGTTCAGCGCTTCCCTGGACATCTTTCCAGGCAGATACAAACTCAGTGGGAAGGCAATCCTTGAGGCAAACCATGGTTTTGTCACACTGCAGTAATTTTCAGCCTCAACCCAGAAAGTGTGCAGCTGTATCAACACAAGAAAAATATGACTTAAATTTGAGTAAGAATAGATATTTCTCAAGAGTTTGACATGCAAGATCTCAGCCAGAGAAGCAGAAGTACCAGGAATTACTGTCATTTCAGGCAACTGGGCTCTATAAAGGATTATACTAATCCTTTGAGTGTAGGACTATATAATTAAGGCAACAGCTACCTTCCACCTAAAGAAAAACAGCAAAGACATTACACAGACCTATATACATGTGTATAAAATTACATACACAGTCATGTTTATGTGTGTGTGTGTGTATATATACACATTCATACACACACACTGTACCTAGAAAATACATTACAAAAGAAGTTGCAAATGTACAGGATCAAGTTTGAATTTTCTAGATTTTTAAAAATTTTATAAAAATCTTAAAAGAAAATATATTACAAAATTATGAATTTGAAAATTTGTGGGTCAGCCGAAGAGGCTAGCTTATGGTATCAGCTGGTCAGAATATTTTTTCCTGTACAAACTGAAGCCAAAGTCATTCAAGAGATCCAATGTCCGGGGATTTTTACAGCTGTAATGTACTCACATTAAATTTCACAGAATCACAAAATCACAGAATCACTAAGGTTGGAAAGGACCTTCAAGATCATCAAGTCCAACCATTAACCCAACGCCACCATATCCCCTAAACCATGTCCTGAAGTGCCACATCCACATGTTTTTTGAATACTTCCAAATGATGGTGACTCCACCACCTCCCTGGGCAGCCTGTTCCAATGCTTTGTAACAGCATGTGGCCATGTGTTATTTAGGACTGAAAAATGAAACTACTGATGGGTATTTTAATTTCTCAAAAGTTCTAACTGAACAGTTCAAAAGCTTTCCACAGTTGTGCACCCCACATCAGGCATAAGACATCTCACTCAAAGATTTTTCAAAGAATCAAATGAAACAAGAAAACAGTATATTGTGGCTGTTTTCAGGATACCGTTTCCCAAAAAGCATCTGAAAGAAAAAACATTTTAAAACGTTTTAAAATGTCTTTCATAAATTCACTCCTATTACGTCACACCCCACAGACAGACACTTCATTCCACTTCAAAAGCTGCCAGGCTTTTTCCAAATTTTCCAAAATTGGACTAACAAAGCAAACAGATTACAGCCAGGACTATAGCTGAGAGACTTTAATGTCTCTCATGGCTGGACACCTCTTGTAGCATTCACTTCCAAAAATTCTGACCATTATAAAGCATTTCTCAATACTTACAAGAGCAGGAAGCAGTTTCTCTTCAAGTAGTGCAATATATGCCAGTGTATCAGCTCCTTGTTTGGCAGACAATTCATAATCAGCATTGTATTTCTACGAATTAAAAAAAATTACATACTACAAATACTTTTACACAGAACTTTCCAAAAAGATGACCAATGCAACTTGAAGTTGCTTCAAACTTAACAGCTATCAAGTTAATAAACAGAACAACACTTCTCAGGACAAAAAGCACACACTCACTAGAATTTCTTTGCTTCTTCAGGCAAGCTGTGTCAAACCTCTTTGCGTTTTCCTTTTCCAATTTTGCATTCTTAGATTTCTGGGCCCTCCTACTCCCAAAACAACTCTTGTGTCTCCTTCCCATTGCTTCCCAAGCAACTGTCCAGTGATACAGAGCCAATTTTTCAGTACTTAGGGATGTAGCAAACCTCTACTAAGTTCCCACCTTTATTTCTGAAGAAGCACCTGGCACTTAAGCTGGTGTAAGCATAAAAAAAGGCAAGCATTCCCATCTTTTGCTTTTAACTACCATTCTAGAAGTTTAGAAGTTGGATGCTAACAATATAAGGGAACAAAAGCCCAGCTAAATTAACGCAGTTACTGCTGACTGACCTTTTAATTATGACACTGGATCCTTTTAAGGTACATTAAAAAGGCTGGTAAGTTTTTTGGAGAGAGAGGAGATTTGCTTCATTAATTCAGAAACAAAGCGTCAGTGCTGACCCTCAGATATCTGAACAGTAAACATATTATTGTTATACTTTCAACTCAAAGAGGGTTTTTTCCCAACATTAAGGCATCTTTGATATGCAAATGGCTATGAAACTTCTAAACTTTAAAACAACTGTCTAAAATTCCATCTCAAATGTGACATTTTCAGATTCTGGTTTTCTCCCCTGAAGATTTAAAGTTTCACTAACATAGCAGTCATCAGATAATCTTCTTGACTACAGAGGAACTGAATTTCCAATGTAAAAGCAGAATACTGGGCTGAAGGACCATCTTAGAAATAAAAAGATGATGCCATGCTTTCTTAAACATCTTTTTACTTTGTGAAAAGAAGAAACCATATAGCTTTATTCTTTGTGAATAATACATTAAGAGATCTGCAAAAGGCAAGCAGGAGGTGACTACACAATAACATGACGTGCATCAAGAAATGCTTGCAGACATTTTTACGCAACAAGCTATAGAAAAAATAGGTAGATTAAAAACAACGCTGTATGTGTTATCCTTCAAAAAAAGCACTGGGAGATGATTACCCACTTGAGCGGTTAAAACAACACTTTCCAAACTGTGATATCCTAGGTCTGCAAAGCCATAATGATGTTAAAAGTGTTGGAATCAAGAGTTTCTCAGTGAGAAACTGCTCAGTTAAGGCCAGTTTGTTATCCTTTTCAATGAACAGCTTTCTCGTGCCTTTTTTTGTATCTTTCACATAACTAACAATCCAACTTTGAAACAGCAATCTCTTATCCACCATTTTGCAATTCTCATGCATGTATGAAAAATAGGAAAGCACTAGGTCTGAACTGAGTTCTAGGTTTTCAGAGGTCTGTATCAATGTATACAGGAGACATGCAGAGTCAGTACAAGGCAGAGAACACAAATCTTTTGAAAGAGACCAACCTGCTTTCTTAAGAAGTTTAGTATTTTTGCTGGCTGAGAAATAACAATGTCTTCTGATATCAGGACTGGTACATCTCCTAGAAGGAATGAAAAATACATTCAACAATTTATATGGATGAGTTCTAACATAATCAGAAAGCAATCAGTCACTTCATTTACTTCCCTTTTCTCCATAGCATGCTCTGATCTTCCTAACATGTATGCATAACCTAAGCTTTATATAGCAGGGGAGTTCTACCAAGGTCACAAACACGTTTAGTGTACTGTGGTCTTCACTAATAACAATACATAAAAAAGGGCCCACATCAAATCAGACTGAAGTCAATGTCTTCTGCTAGATTTTTAGAACCAAGCTACTTGTCTGGATTTCAGATGTTCATCTTAAGACAAAAAAATCCAACCCAGTCCAACTGTCCTCTCGACTCATTTACCTCTGGACCTCTTCTTCCTCCACTCCAACTTTTCCCTGCCCTTCCTCTCCAAATCCATTTTAGCAACCTGTTTTCTCTAGCCTTGCTACAACCACTGCCCAAGCTACCTGCTGCATAACCATAAAGTATTCCAGAACCAAGTACTTCCTTTCTGCCAGAAGCCTACTGGTCAGCCTTTATTCATCAGATTGCAGGATCAAAGTGTAAAATCTCTGTAACAGGGGCCATCTTACAGCACAGACAGCATGTTCACAATGTAACTGCCACAATGAGCCTAACATGACTGTGCTGCTAAATACTATTAAAGTATCAATGATCAGCAACACTTACTATTTGGATTTTTTAAAATGGATTTTATGTATTTTGGCTATGAAGATGTCCCTGCTCATTGCAGGGTCATTGGACTAGATGATGTTTAAAGGTCCCTTCCAACCCAAACTATTCTATGATTCTAAGAAACCCACTGAACTTTTGGCAAGTACACCCAGGCTAGTTCTTGGTATTTTCTGCTAGCAGAAAACAATACACTGAAAAGCAACAGTCAAAGGCACAACTTCTGCATGGATACAGTAATGCCTAAACTGATGATGTGGTAAGTGTAAATGACAGAATACTTTAACCCTGCAGGGATTTTTACCTCTCTGGAACACACCAAGACAGTAACTTAAATGCTGAGCAAACAGATAAGCAGTAAGTAGAAGTATCCAACATGAAGAAGTCCCCTCCAATACCTTATCTTGAACTTCTCTGGCAACTAGGCTGTTAGTCACCTTTTCTGAGTCAATCTCTGTAGCTCAGCACAGAACTAAACATCCAGCTGGTGCAAATTATACTCTTTGAGGCTCACATTCCAATTCCAACTGTACCAGCCCATTAAATTATGTATAATTGAAGAACACAATTTCCATACACGTCTAGTTACTATCATTATTACAATTCCAACTGTACCAGTCCATTAAATGGTGTATAATTGAGGAATACTATTTCCATACACAAGCCTAGTTACTATCATTACAAATATGCAAAGTGCAAAAAGCTTAAAAATTTGCTTTCACTATACCATCAATTTAGACTGCCTGACAGAAACAGGTGTGTACTTGGCACCACTGCTTTGTTGGCTGTCCGCTGCTTCATCCATACACATTTTAAAAAAATTATCCTTTGAGGCACTTTATTTATGTTTTCTATTATTTTATTCCCACAAACTCATTAGACTTGATCCTACATTTACCAATGTATCGTGAAAGCAGGTAGACTTCACTGGGGTGGGTTACACTCATAAACACAAAAACAAAGCAAACTTGAAAACAACACAGAAATTGGAACTCACGTTTATAACATGGCTATGATTAAAAGAATAAAAAATGCAAAGATGGTACCTTTTGGAGGTCTCCAAGAGTTACTTATAGTATTTACTGACAGGGGAGCACCAGAAAATTTGGCGTAAGCCTGCAACAAAGGTTGCGGGTAAAAAAAAAAAAATCCAGTCACTATGTGTAAGAAAAGTGTAAGACAGCACTTTGAAAGTTGTTTTAAACTGTTTCAGACACAAGACCGACTAAAAGCAAATGCGCTGCTTAAATGCTTCAATGCCGTAACGCGTTTGTAGGAAACGCCGCCCGTGAAGGCCGGGGCCAGGTAGCCCGCGGGAAGGCACGACGCCCTCCCAAAGGGCAACGGCCCTGCCCGCGGTTCCCCGGGGGGAGGAC
>NW_010545602.1:0-215 GCF_000687285.1 Phaethon lepturus
CTGCCGGCATGGCGTGGGTCAGCGCAGGGCTCGGCGCGGCGCCCGCTGCCACACGAGACGCAGCGGCGACGTGCCCTGCTGCAAAGGAGCTCCTCAGAGAGCGACCGGGATGAGGCCGACCGCAGGTTTGGAAAGCTTGTTTCCACAGGCAGAAGGGAGAAGATGAAAGAAGGCCGGCTGCAGCGCGTGGATGAAAGGGGCTTGGAGGCCGGAGG
>NW_010545602.1:285-9516 GCF_000687285.1 Phaethon lepturus
GCGTTAGACAAAAAGCAGCACCGCAGCAAAGGCCCGGGGTCCGAGAGGGCAGCCGGCACCACCAAAGCGATCCTGAGCCCGGCCAGACTGAAGAAGTCTGTGCAACAAAAGACTTAGTACTTCTCCAGCGCCGGCCATCAGAGGCCCGCGGGGCAAGGCAAGGCTTTACGCACACAAATGAAGTAGAAGCAAGTTCCTGCGTAGCTGGTGCGCTGACCTGAGCAGAAAGCGGGGAAATGGGAAGAAAGGCCAGGGGCTTGGAGGGGAAATCGAACGGTGAAGCTTGCCCCTTCGCTTTGCTGCTGGTCAGGCACCAAAACCCATCAAACGTTATCCAAGATGGCAAACCCCACACAAACGAGTGGCATTTCCAAGGCACCCGGTGCCTTTCAGCGTCCACCTGTGAGCTGTCTGTCGGCGTGCCCCCGAAGCAGATGTGCGCCCGTGAACCTCCTTCGCCACGCCGGCACTCGCCAGCCCTGCGCCGCATTTCACCTCCACTGGAGCGATACTGGTGACTCAGCGCTTCCCTGCGAGGGCTGCGATAGCCTTGCGGCGGCGGCGGGATTATAGCAGCAACCCGAGCATAACAACAGCGCGGCTGGGCAGCAGGGATTTATGAGCAGGCAAAGAAAATGAGAATTATAGGTGTCCGGTCCCTATGACAGAACCACCATATATTTCCTCTAACAAAGCGTGTGACAACAGCTCCATAAATTCACATAGTAACAGAAGCGAGCGCCAGCTCGTCATCGCAGCTATTTAAGGAGCCAAGTAGCACTCTGTACTTCTTGCAGAAGTTCACGGTTAGTTAAAAATAAGCATCAAAAAAAAGTCACTTTTGGACCCTGGCTGAATAAGGCTTTTTATTCAAGATGCACAGCATTGCATCCCCTCTCTTCTCCTTTTATGCCTAGACAAGCTCTCCTTTGCGGCATTTGGTGTTAGGCACTGCCAGCTTCCTACTGAAGTAGCTTAACTTGGGATGTGCCATAATCAATTGTAAAACTTAGCAGTGAGTATGAAATACTTGATCCTTTTCAATTACCGACAATGCTGAATTGTGCTTTAAAAATTCTTTAGCTGCAACCCATTGAATATCTAAAGAGAGCTTTCCTGAGATGTTATTGCTGAAGAAAATAACCCCAACATCCACAACACGCTAAATTGTTTTTTTTTTTAATGCTGTCTCATGATTAGATTATTTGCAGTACCTGTCAGCTAATGTGCTGTTTTCATTGCTAATTTAACACTTCTTCCTAAAGGGAGAAGGGCGAGAGGGTGAAAACAACTCTTCACAGTGAACTGCAAATCAAAAAATAGCTGCATGTTTTGTTGTCACTTCTGCTACTCTCCTTTCTGACATATAAAGAGAAACTCACTTTATAAAGACTAACTCACCTTTTAAACATGAGAAATATCAAATTTCTCTGAATCCCATGGCTTTTTTTCTTTTTTCTTGAAGCTTTGGGCAAACTTTAGAACAGACATCTCCACTAGAAAGAAAAGTTGGAACTTTCTTAGGTTAAGGCTTAACTTTAGAAGCAATTGGAATGCAATTTTCCTATACGAAAAAATTTGGCATCTCGGTGAAGAACTGAAAGATAGGAAATAGAAATTAAGGCTTGCTGTCTGTGGAGTTGAAGCAGCAGGGAGCTTGGCCCCACTCTCCCCCAGAGCCCCGCTGCCCTGCTCAGGCTTGGTTTCCCACGCAGCACTGGCACTCCTGCCCATTTTTTTTGGAAGCCCTTCCTGGGGTTAGGACAGCAGGTAGGAAACCGGCTCCTTGAAGGCTGATGAAGTCTTGAGGTCTTTGAAATAAAATTTTGCTAAGGCTCATCCTGTGACATTTTCCCAAGGTCAAAATTATTCACATTAGCAAAGAGAGAGGAGATTCTTGTTTTGTTGGTTTAGTAAGAAGTTGTCGTTTTGTACAGAAATTATGTAAGTTTGGAGGAAAAAAATAAGGTTACTCAAGAACCAGGTTAAAAGAGAAGTGTTTAATGAAAAATTGTCAGCCAGCCCCACTAAGATCCCTCCTTTATCTCCAGGTTTGGAAGAGCTGCCACTCTGCTTTCTGCAGTGGCTGGGGGCCCATTTGCCCGGTCCCCCCAAAGCAGCCGAATGGGTTTGGAAGAGCTGCCACTCTGCTTTCTGCAGTGGCTGGTGTCACATTGCACGGCTCCTCCAAAGGCAGCAGATTGCTTATGCATTAGTTCTTTTGCATAATACCAGCAGCTATAGTGGGCTAGGTTTGGGGGGGTTTTTTGGTTTGGTTTTGGTTTTTTTTTTTTTTAAACACACATTGTTCACCACTAACAAACTCAGGAAGGAAATTTACAGTCCTGAATGGCGAGCAAGGTCTGCATGGCGTCCCCGACAAGACCGCGCTGCTGAACTGTGCGGTGACTCAGACGGCACAGGAAACGTTGGCTCTGAGCAGCCCCATCTCCTGTCTGTCCCCCTCTGCTTCAAGCACAGGGTTTAAAAACAGGTCGCAGGAGTTTCTTTTAATTTTGCTTTTGGGGTTGTTATTCTTTTTCTTGGAGTGTGTCGCTTCTTTCTGCATACAAGGTTATTTACTAGCAATAAACAGCATTAAATGGACAACGTGCTTGAGCAGAAAGTCTTGGGAAGGGGATCTTCAGCTTTTGTGGCAGAGAATCTACTGTTCTTGGGTGGATGCTGCCATACTGGTTATGCTAAATTAAATGTCCTTGTTTTCTCCCTATGTTCCCACCTTGGAGGCTAAACATTGCATGCAAAATTGGAGGGCTGCGTATGAGGGAGCGGGACTCAGACAAGAGGGTGCAGCAAACACAGAGGACAGAGAAAAACAGAAATAAAAGATCAGCACCAGGACCTGGGGTTTCAAAGAGCTCCGGCTACATTATTATATTTCTATCTGCCAGCAGCTCTTCGTGTTTGGCAAATTCACTCCACTTCACTGTTCCCACAACTGACATGTAAAGAAACCAATTAAAATACTTGTTAAAGTAAATAAATAAATAAAGATGCTGCAGAAGATGTGACTGTTCAAAGCCTAGCAGCTTGTACTTGTGCATTTTTGTCTCCTCATTAATCTGTTTATGAAAGGGTTTTGATTAGTTCCATATATTCAGCTTCTAAAGTTAATACCTTAGTGGTCTAAAGTGTTTATACCAAAGCTAACACGGAATTTTCTCTCAGCTGCAATAAACATGTAAATCTGAACTGATTCATGCATGCAAAGCGAGTTCTAAAATTGAGTTAAAAATGTTTTTCAAATAATGTTTAAAATGCTATGCCAAGAAATGGCACAGGACACCTGTTAGTTTACTCTGGCCAGGGAGACTTCATACATCCCTATGTTTCTGTATGTATGTTTGTGTCTGGTACAGTGACTCACATCTTTTTAATTATTATTCTATAAGATAATAGAAAACTGCAGCAGCTCCAAAGTTCTGTTCCGCTCTTAACTCAAACCCATAACCCGGCCCCTATCTGATCTGATCCTCATCTGCGCAGACACGATCCCAATCTGATTACCACCACACGCTCCTCTCTGCTTGTTGCAGCACAGCTAAACGTTGTCTTAAAGGAGACTCCCATTCCTATCAACACTTAAGCATGTGCTAAGCTTCATTCCCATGGCTGGGGTGGGTTGGTTTGTATGCAGACAATTAAGTGCATGTATAAATATTTACAGAATTTGAGACATGGTCTGCCTAATTAGGTTTCCATAGCAATTAGCCCAATATCTTGATTAGGACCTGAGGCTGCTAATATTATAATAAAAAAATAATATAAACCTCATTATATTGAGATGATGAAACCAGAGCACTCTTAGAAGAAGGGAGTAAATGTTGGCTCAGCGGCCAGCAACGGACGTAGCAGGGGCATGGTAATAAAACAAATGACAGTGACATTCTGCAGTGTGCAGAAATACTCTGCATCCAAAGACATAGATTTAAGAGTTACAGAGGAATTAGGCATCTTCGCTAAAAGAAGCCATAGCCCTGCTTTTTCTGGGTTTTAAGCCTGCTTTTTGTTGCTGTTTTTAACAAGCATTCTTAGAAAAATGGTGTTTGCTTACATGATAGAGAAGTGCCTACAGCTTTACATTTGTCTCAGACATTTTTATGTGGTTTTACCAAAGGTTGAACTCAATATTAGAGAGCTCTCAATGAAAGTGCAAAATACAGGGTCAGCGGAGCAATAACGTCTTCGCTGAGAGAGCATTTCAAGTCTCAACAGCTACTAATGTTGTACATATTAATTACCATGAGCAGCAATCCTTGAAGAAATGACATCCGGATAGTAGTCGTGCTTGTGCTGTAGGTCTGCTGCACCGTTACCGGAGAGGTCAGTGCTCCCGGCTGACGGGGACCAACCGACCATATACGTGCTGGACAGACAGATGCGTAGGAAACTGCAAAACTGCCCAGCCTTGTTTCCCCATCCCACATCTGCACCGGAGATGATAGGAGGGGCTGGCACTAACCCCATGAAGCTCCAGCGACAAATTCCTGCTTTACAGACGCTGACACCACTTCCCACTGAAACCAGCCTTCAGACCAATGTTGAATATGCTTTGCCTTGTTTTGTAGCCTGGACATCATTGTTTTCTTTCTGCATCATGAGTTTCCCTTTTTTCACATATGAAGTTTCAATACAAATTAACACAGAGCTACATCCTTGGATTCTGGATCTTTTTAAGAGGAGGATGCTGCAGAGTATTGTTAGATCCACAGCAAATCTAGATTAAGCAAAATGGCAGCTCATTAGCCTTCATGGACAGGCATTTAAAGCACTTAAGAGGGGACATAGAGCGCTGCCCTTTACATTTACTTTGGCACTAATATCAGATTAAAAAGGGAAAGGTTATTAAGTAAAGGTAATTGTCTGTTTTGTAGAGGGAATCTTTCTGAGGCACAGCCTGAGGCACTTAACTTTAAGAAGGTTAATTGTCTCATGGTGGAAGTCAAGCTATTACTGTTATTATGGACAGTTAGGAAAAATTCAGCCTGACATCTGAAGTCCAATAACGAGCCTCAAAAATGGAGCCGACTGGCTGATAGCCACAGGTCTATAATTAGAAAAATTTGCATTAGGAAAATAAAGACAAGCCAGTGGTGAGCCCTGTCTGTGCAGATGTGGGGCAGCAGCTGCAGCCAGAGTGGCACGGCTGCTCCGACAGCCAGCCAGGAGCTGGGTTTAGGGAGAGCCCTCGTGCTGGGCGAGCGGGAGATGGCTGCGGGAGAGGCTTCTGGGGGACACAGGATACTGTCCCCGAGTGAGGCCAGAGCTGTCAGCGCTCATTCTCCTATGCAGTAGAAACAGGCACTGGCCCTAAGAGCTGTAGAGGTTTAACGGGAAGTTTGCACTTGCAGCTGATTGGGGAAAAAACCCTGACTCTCATTTCCACCCTGTCAAAGAAGTTGACATTTTGTCCAAAATGCCCAGAAAATGGTTAAGGGTTTTAATCATTCTGGCTCTGCTCACACCCATCCTTCACCCCCAGTTCAGTGCCTCTATGTTCCCTCTCCCAAATGTTTTAAGAGAAACAACAGGAGCAAGAAGCTCGACCATGCCTGGATTTAACTCTGGAAACACGCTGAGAGGCAAGTCAGGGTTTTTTCCAAGCTTCTCTTGGGCGCAGGTGGGGAAGACTGAATATTTAAATGTACAAAAATACTTTGGTATTTGGTGTCACGTTCATAGATGTGATTCCGGCTCAGACTTACTAGCTGCTGGCAGAAAGCTCAGCCGGAAGCCCACTGCAAACATCTCCAGGAATAAGGAGATCCATTTGCAAATATTTGATTTTGGTGGGGAGGCTTGAATAATGAAACTCCATCTTCCAGACAGCAAAGTGCTGGCTCAGCAGCTTTCTGTCACCTCTCCCAAGAGAGCTCATCACATCCAGACCCAAAGGAGAGGTTCAATTTCCTGCTCTCAAAATTTCCATCAAATTTTTACCCTCAGGCTGGGGATTCCTCCTCAGGCACAGGAAAGGCTTTTCCTCTGTGAATCCATCTCTCTGTGCTACTCAAAGCATTGCCTTAGTTGGTTTTCAGCTTTCTGGGTCTGGGTGGGCAGGGAGATGCGGATTTTTCACCACCACGGTTGCCATGTGCTGGTACCAGGGAGGAACAGCTGTGACCTACGCCGTGCCGGCAAAGAGCTCTGGGAAGTTTTATGCCGTAAATCCCTCGCCTGTTCCGGAAGAAGGCAACTATTTCTTCTGTGCATCAATATTTAAACACCTCAGCACATCCTGCTGACAGCTTAATGCTAAAAGTCAGCTTGGACATTTTCCCACCCCAAACTGATTTTTATCCTCCGAAGCACCCAACAACCTGTGTCTTTGCTGGTGCTGCTGGGAGGAGGAGCTGTCACCAACCACACTGCACAGATAGGAGCAACAAGGGGACACAAATGCAAAGGGCTCATCCTAAAAATCTGTGACGCAGCCCAGAAACAGGACGCAGAGCTACGCTGCAACTTGATGGTCCCGGGGCAGCCTTCCCTGCCAAAGGGGGCCACAGCCCTGAAACCAGGGCGTGTGGGATCAGAAGCAGCCCTGGGGCTTTTCATGGCAGCCACATGGAAAAGAGCAGAGAGACAGGCTAAAGGGAAAAATAAATCAGTCACGTGGGTTAGACAGGATGAGTAGCGAGGCAGGGACTGATTTAGGAGCAAGCCTCCTGTTCTTCACTCAAACACTGCGGAGTGCTGCCAGGAGTCTGGCCCCCAAGACCCTGGCTTTTGAGCTGCCTGCAGACAACTGGCTGAAGACAAGAGGAAAGCGAATGGATGTGCTTTAGTGACACGGCTTGATTCGTGCCGAGAGATGTGTTTCGAGTGATCTCCCCAGACAGGGCAGGCCAGGTCAGCAGGATGGATGCGCTTGTGAGCAAAGTCCTGGAGTCTAGGCTGCAGAAAGCATCTGAGATCCAAAACCATGCATTTCTCAGGAAAGCATTCTGGACGGAAACCAAGAACAGGGGGAAAAGAGGAGCAGGGGCCAGCAGGGGCTTACAGTCTAAGCAAGTTTTGGGGGAAAGGGCTGTGCTTTTGTCCTGTGCTCCTCCAAAGCCTTGCATGAAGTTGGCCCCTGAGCCATGCACTTCAGCTGTGAGATGACAGGCTGCAGCAAGCAGAGGTGCTGCACCTGCCAGGGCTGGTGGCAGGACACGTGCAAAGGCACCGCTTGGCAATAGTAACAGGAAAACAGGAGAGGACCTTGGGAAAGGTTCTCCTCTGGAGCAGAATGAACTCTTTGGAGGTCATTCCTCATTTACTTGTTCCTTAGTTAAGACTTTTGTTTGTTGACTTTGGCCCTGCACTGGTGAGAAATCTCTCACGCCATCTTCATTGAAGTGCCACTGAGAAGAATATCAGAACCAAACCACTGCAATTATACATTCTTGTTTTGTAGTTGCTAAGACATGGGTAAATCAAAAAAGCTCCAGGATACCTACCAATTGCAGCATTTATTGAGCAGAAGAGCACAGCCTCACACAATATTAGACAGATTGTAAGTTGAATCAGAGCCTTATTATACCTTTGGCCTTAGTGTCTGTAGTACAGCAGGATCCCCAGCGGTGGATGGGGCCAGGTGATTACTGTGGTGATCTGCAGTGTTAGCTCAGCTCAAGGTTGAGAAGACATCTAGTAATTAATGGAGCTGAGTCTATTTTCACATATTTTCCCCATATTTTTTGTGAGGATAATTAAACCTCCTAAAAGAAGAGCATAACATCTAGGCAAGATCCTCCTGAACATATGGTCCAATAGTAAATATTTCTCACTGTTTAGACCATGCTGATTCATAGCAGTGGAGGATCTACCTCAGCAATTCTACATGGAAAAGTCAGCACAATTAATCCTTCCCACTCCAGCCACTGAAAAGTGCCTTTCATTTGTCACCAACGTAGGGAAGTATCATTTTACTGCTGGAAAAAACAAGCTATGAGTCAATGCAATGATTTCCCTGGGGCCCTGCAGCTTTCTCACTGTGCAACCAAGGAATGAGGGCCAGGGCACGGAGCAAGGTGATCATTGCAATCTCTTTTGCCCATATAATCTAGGCTGATGAAAGCCAGGTCTCTGGACTTCCAGTCTAACTCCGTATCCAATAGTCCATGCTACCCTTCCCATTGCTCCTTCTCAGCTGATCAATCCTCTACCTGTCCCTGCAACTGTTCTTCCAAGTCAGCTTCCACCAGTGCCTACAGCTGCACAGCCAGAACCTCCATCTCAGCTCAGGAGAATAAGGGCAGGTAGTAGGTAGCAGTTTCCTTGCAGTATATTTCTGCTGCCAAGGAGAGAGAAAAGATGGGCCCACAAGCCATGGGAGTTGGCAGAGTCCCCATGAGGCCATTCTCTGCTGGCCAGCCTTGACAATGTGCTGTAGAACAAGAACTGGCCAGGACCCACAAGGCAAACCTGCTGCCGATTGCAGGATAGCTTCAGGAAGGTTAAAATGCACTCCCCATTTCACTTCGACATCTCTGCAGCCCCTTCCTCCAGCCAGAGCTCCACTTAATAATTAATTGGAGAAACATCCCCCTTACCAAACGGCAACCAGGACATTTAGATCCTCCTGAGAAAAGCTACGTCTGTATTTCTGTCATGACTGGCAGCAGGAGATATGAGGCATTTAGAGAAGGAGGGTAGAGAATCAGACTATCGATCTAAGCTTGCCAACTGCTTCGGGCCTTGGTGCAGGGAATTTTTTACCCCCTTCAGCATCCGCTCACCACTGAGCTGTGCTAGTTACAAGGAGCAGGTTGCACAGTGGTTGTGTGGAGGGATCAGGAAGCAATCCCTTCCTGGAGAACCGGGACAGAGAAAGACCAAGGGAGGACCTGGGAGACCCAAGCTGAAGTGGATCCCAGCTCATAGCTCCACTCCTGTATCATGCTGCTGTCTCTTGTCCTAGCAGAGTGAACAGGATCAGAACACCAAAGTTCATGAGATTTTAGCTCAGAGAGAATCAACAAGTTTACCTGCTGGATCATTCCCTTCCCAGGAAAGTCATCCAAAGGGGCCTCTTTCCTCTCGCTTAATCCTTTCACGTGTCATACAGCGAGGCAGTTCTGGCACAGGTTGTGGTGCCTGGTCTGTTTCTGTGCTGCTTTGAAGCTGTATGTGCTTGCAGATGTGTATAGAACCACACCCAGCCATGTACACGAGGCAGCAACGTGGTCCAGCAAGCAGGACGTCACACTACGTATGTAGGGA